>NC_081289.1:40447538-40606116 GCF_030490865.1 Poecile atricapillus | reverse complement strand
CATTTTGGTTTGCACATCAGTTCTGTCTGTGCCATGGAGGATAATGGTGCACTGAACCTACCCACGCCTTACAGAGGCTCCCTGGCTCAGATACACTCACAAACAATACAAGTGCAAACACTGTATTTAATTTTTTTATATAAAATTAAATATTTTAATATTTAAAGGCAATTTGTGCATCCTACCCAGCCACCAGTACATCCAAATGTGGATTAATGTAACAAGGCTTCCTGGATGTGTGCACACCTGCAGTAAAGGTGTATGTGAGAACACGGTGCCAGCAGCCCTCAGCACAGCTGGGCATGTACCTCAGCACAGGAAACAAAACCACTGGCCCTCTGCTGCTGCCAAGAGCCTCATGTATCAAGAAAGTGGGGAAAAAAACCTTAAAAATAAACAAGCTAAATATTTCCTGGAGTTCTGACAGAAACCGAGGGGAGAAGGGTCTCAAGTTCAGAGGTTTTTCCATGTGTGAGCAAGGAGTGTCAGTATGTACAAAATTCAAGCTGGTAACATATTTTTAAGAAGACCTAAGTGGATTACAGAATAGCCATTGTCTGCAAGACACACAAAACATACTTTACCTTGGCCTAAAAGCCTCTGCTTGAACTTGAAGCCTTGATACACTTGAACCTTCCCATGTAATGTCTGATTTGGGCAACAGTGTACCTTTTTTTGGTAAACAAAAAGAAAATTAAAAAAAAATAAAATTATAAAAAAACCACCCAATTCCAAACATATCAATATTTGCTTTAGTATAGAGTAAAATCAGTAGAATACCTTAAAGACACACACAGTCAATACTTGCCCTGCTTCCACTAATCAAATATAAAATAGTCCAAATGCCCCTGTAGGAACAATAGTAGTGAAAATACAGTTTTATCAAGAGATTAAATAGGTGGAGATGAACCAGTTTTAGAGAATTTGAGAAGTGAGAAGAATCTCACAAAGTGAAAAGTGAATCTTTTACATGTGATAATACTGGATAACTGTGAAAAGGGACATTTTTCCTAATTTTAGGCATAGACTTTTTTCTCTATTCTTTTCACATGTAGATTTCCCATTTAGTTTTCCCTGTGCAACACACACACACACACACACACACACACACACACACACACACACATACACATGTATGTATATATATATATATTGGATGAGACTCTTGGGTGGTGGGGGCTGGTGTTTGGTTCCTTTTTTTTTTCCCCCTCCACTTTCTGTAAATTGCCTGGGCTTGGTTTTGATTAGTTGTATTATACTGTAAATCAGTCCAGATGTTTCTGTTATTCTGTAATTTGTTGAGTTTTGGCTCAAGTCTTTTTAAGGCTTTTCTTCCCCCCATGTAGTGATTGATTTCAAAGTTAGTTCCAATATTTTTCAACCATTTCCCTCAGTTATAAGATGTAGCAGTCTAAGAGGCAATACTGCTTATTAAAAGTATAGAATGGGAAGCTGACTGTGACTCTTACCAGAAAAGTACAGGATCTTCTCTGAAAAAATATGAGTATATATGCTTAGTAGGTTGTTTAAATTTGTTAAAATATTTATCAGAATTTAAACATGATAAACATGAAGTCTGTGATATAAATCCAGATGGCCGATATCATTGCTGTAAAACACACAGCAGAAGTCTACACTTCAGGCAGGAAATCTTCAGACAATGCAAGGAATTTGCAAATATGGATATGGAGTTAATCTATCTTGCCTTTCCCCCTCCTCTTTAGCTAGAAATCAAAATGTGTGAGAAATAAGTGAGTTTGTACACTTCCATTCTGCTGTGATTGGGGATAAAAAGAAATTATTTTTAATTGAGCACAAAGCTACAGAATGAAAGTTATTTTTCTCTTAACATTCCTTTGATGCTGTTAATCTGTTTGTTTCTTGTATAATTCAGGGATCTGTCTTATAACCTGCTGGAAGATTTACCCTGTTTTACTGCGTGTAAAAAACTCCAAAAAATGTAAGTGCTAAACCACCCTAAAAAGCTTAAAAAGAAGCATTTATGTGTGTTTGAGTATAATTAACTTAGCTATTGCTGGCAAATTTAATATACCCCTGATACACTTGATTGAAGTGGATCATAAGCACAATCTAAAACACCCCAAAGTGCCTTCCAAGTGTCTTTGAAACTGAGGAGATCCTTATTGCCATTTCAGTGACTTGCATCACAATGAAATCGCTGAAATCAAAGCAGACACGTTTCGGCAGCTGGCTGCACTTCGGTCTCTGTGAGTACCCCATAAGATACATTCACACAGGTTCTCCAAATATATGGGCTGTATGATGTCTGCTCATGATGTACCCCAAAAGATCCTTATTTCAGTTTTTTCTCACTATGATCTTTCACCATGAGTCCATAACTGTGAAAGGAGAGCAAACATTGCAAAGTTTAGCATCTGCAGCAATGAATTAAAATATATAAGCTGATAGCCATAAAAACTGTCACTTCTAAATGTTTCTGATGGAAGTGGAGAGACTTACTGAGCCAGAGCTGGTATCTGTTGGCAGGTTCACGTTATCATCAGCTCTAGGGAGTGGGAAATCCTTTTACAGAGAACAGCATCTTAAGATGTGGAGTCCGGTCATGTGCAGGTTTCCAGTTTTCACACAGACTCATATGCTAGAGGAGAAATTTTGTCAGGAAATTACTCATGGTTGTAATTTTTTGCAGAATTGAATCCATACATTTTTTTAAGAGTTGTTTTCAGTCTTTTTGACTTTCCAGGAGTGGTGAAAATTGACATTAGGAAGTTAAGCCTATTGACCATGAGTTTGCTGTTCTTAGTCACATGAGAACATTTTAGAAGACTTAGTCCACATAACCTACCCTTCTTTCTGCTGCCTCAGGAGGCTGTGAAGCAGACTGAAATGCCTTGGGCTGTAGCAGGCATTGAGACATTTTAAATTGTCAGTTTAATAACACCACAACTGATTAACAAATAATGAAAAAATACTTTGCACTATGAGGTATGCAGTAGCTTATTGAAAATATTGGCATGTAATTAATACCTTTTTTATATTTACGCTTCCTAATCAAGTGTTTGAAAACTTCCATATTCACTCAGTGGGTATGTAATTTTCTACTCTCTTTTCTTGTAGGGATTTAGCTTGGAACAAAATTAAAATTATTCACCCCAATGCTTTCTCCTCTTTACCATCTCTGATCAAATTGTAAGTATTTGAATATCTTACACATTCAATTTTGCATTTTTCTTGCAAGAGCATACAAAAATTAATAACTTGGTGCTCCAGCAGAAATTGAGGGTTTCTCTGTTCTAATCATCTGGTCTATTGAATCCATATCTACAATGCCTGCATTCTTGTACTTTCCCAATTCACTCAGGTATTACAGCAAAGCTGCATACAATACTATGTAATGATTTAGGGTCTGTGAAGATTATCAGTGCAATTTCTCTTTTCATTCAATTTATTAGCAGTTAATCTGTTGTAGCAGTGGTAAATATTTCCTGATAGTTGTGTTTCAGGCCTCAGGAATTGGATTAAAAATTAAATAAGAAACTTTTTCCAGAATGCATCTTTATTTCATTGTTCCTCTTTTGATGCAATAGCTTTTCTCCTTCAGTAAGTTCAGCCAGAGCAGTTAGTGGTCAAAACATTACCAGACAGTTTTGCAGACCTTGTTCACAAGCACTTTTCAATGCTTACTAATTTTTTTTCCTACTTCCAACTGTCACTGTAATGCTTTTTTAATATGAATCCCTGAGGCATTGTCTGTATGGGGAAGATGTGAAAAAAAATTCCTCGAGTCATCTTGCTGCATGGTTATCTCAAAAATTTGATGCTGGGCATTTGCTTACAGATAATCTGGTAGCTGCTTAACCTAAATTTGGAGAGGTATTAATTTCTGTTGATGAGCAAAGCCCTCTGAATGATGCACTGACAAATGCCCACAGTTTTGTCTAAAATATCCCTTTTGGAACCCTTATCAAAACCTACCTACTTTGTGATGTGAGCACTAAACTGTAGCTTTGGACAAAAACATACAACAATCTGACATACAACAGTCAGATGGGGTTAAAGAAAAAAGCCCTTGAACACACAAACAGTAACACAGTGTACCAGTGTTTCCTGAAATGGTAGTCTCTAACCTTGGTCCAACTCAAGTCAGTGGTCATTTTTACTATTACAGTAGGACCTGAATTTCACCTTTGGTATTTAATGGTGCTGTGTGCAAGAAAACACACACTAATCCAGACAGGTAGAAGCCCGGTCCATCAACATACCTTATTTTATGTCTAGGCCTTAGATTTCAGTGTATAGTCCAGACTTTCCTGTTCAGCCTTGGACATAAAAGCATTTTGACTGCATCAGACTCCGCTTCTTCCTCCTTGACTGTTAACCATTTGAAGTACTGCAGAGTAGATAATTGTGAGGAAGACTGAAAAGACTCACTGAATAAATGGGGGAGAGAGATCAAAATAGAAAACAGTACCTCTAGACTATCCTTCTTTCACTGCTTTGCCATATCTCCTTGATCACTTACCACTTTTTCATTCTCCTGTTTTACTTTCCCCAAGTTACTTGTCTGTGTTCATCTGCCCTGTTCTGTCTTCCCTCAGCCACTCAGACAAACTTCAGCTTGGAAATGTCATCTCCCTCTGCTCCAGCCCACACCTGTCCTTTCCTGAAGCACACATCTTCTCCACACACCTAACCTGCTCCTTGGGGAGCTTTCAGGGCAGCCATGCCCTGCAGCATCTCACTGAATCTTTTGAACTGTGGGAAGCTGTTCAGCTCCTTTGAATTCATGTAGTCTAGGGAGAAGATTTTGCATTCTTTTGCTAGTCTTGAAACTGCCACTATGAATGTTTTGAGTCAAAATTTGGGAGCAAGGACCCAACTAACTACAAGCTGTTACTGTTAGCTTTCTGCTACACATAAAGGTGAGTACTCCTGAGCAGTGCTGCGGCTTTGCTGCATTCACTGGGGTCTCTGTTTAATACAGTCATCTTTTATTGAGTTAGAAAACTTTAACCTATTTTTTCAATGTGACACTTCTAGCACTGAAAAAAAAAAAAAAAATGAAAACCATAAGCTGATTTTTATTTGCTGTTACGCAGGGATGTGTCATCCAACCTTTTGTCCTCTTTTCCTGTGACGGGGCTACATGGTTTAACTCATTTAAAATTAACAGGAAATCATGCCCTACAAAGTTTGATAACATCTGAAAATTTTCCAGAACTCAAGTGAGTATATCATTAAAACTAATAAGCCACATTTGTGTTCATGTGCAATGGAAGGTGTGTCAGTGTGTAACCCATGTTACTTCGTATTGTCACTCTTTGATCTGTGCCATTAAAACTAAAGCAAATATGATAAAAATGATAGACTTCTTTTATTATGCTCACTTTCAACTGAAGAAACTATGAAGGTTTTGAAATATTAACCCCAGTACTTGCTTAGTACAAGCCACATCTGCTTCCTGGTGATATGTTTCAAAAGCTGTTAAAACAATATCGCTGGCAGCCTAGTGATATGTCCTTCTTCTACTGGACTGTGCTTACAGAACTCCCATTATATGCAATGAGAACACAGCAAATACAAGGGAAGAATATACTGCTGAGAGACCAAAAGATTTCACCTCTTTTGCTTGAACATGATTTTTCTGTAATCTTTTGATTAGGATTCAGATAATACTTTGCCAGTATTACTAACACACTTTGATACTAGTGATTTCTGTGGGTTCTCTGTGATACAGGAAGGAAGTGTCCTCTAAAGATCATTTGCAGCTCTTCTTGTCACTGGATGACCATGGCCTGTATGGAGCTTGAACCCACGACCTTGGCATTACTAGCACCATGCAGTAACCAAATCAACTAATTTCAGGGCCACAGCAAAGAGGGTTTCTGACTTCAGGACATTTGGGAGTTTCCCCTTACTCTCCTTTCATTTTACATTGTAATTAGAAGATGCCAAGTGCAACATACACTTTATCATGTTTTACTGTAAAAAGTTTGGTGTCAGAAAATATGAAACAACTGAACAGTGTGCACATAATTACAAAATCACAGAGTGGTTGAGGTTGAGAGGGACCTTTGAGGCTGTCTTGTCTAACCAGCTGCTCAGGCAGGGGCATCTGGAGCCTGTTGCCCAGGACCACATCCAGACAGCTTTTGAATATCTCCAAAGGTAGAGAATCCATCCTTATGTTTTCACTAGATTTGCCTTTTGCACTGGAAAAGGCCCAAGAGTCCTAGCAGGCAGACAGCTCAAGATGTGAGCATTAACAAAAAGGACTGGAGTGTTTGGGGTTGCCAGTAAGGCGATGACGAATGAAGTGCAGAGCTGATTAAGGCTCTGTGTACAGCAGTGGTGGGATCCACCCTAGGACACTTCTGGGATGGCATGCTAACACAAACTGAGATAAGAGCTGCAAAAAAATGGTTCCAAGGTTAGGAAACAATGCCTTAAAGGTCTTAATAAGCCCAAAAATGGTAGTTTGTCACAGAGGAGATTAGGCAGTGACTTCATCAAGTGCATGGAACTATAACGTTAACATTCAAAGTACTAGAGGCTTAAACCTCTTTTACATTAGAGATCTTGAGATAGGTCTCAGAGGCTAAGGAGAAAGTACCATAAAAATCATGATAGGTTGAGACTGACCTTATATCATACTTTTTCTGTTCTCACTGGCTTTGCACAAATGCTGAGGTAGTTAACAATTCTAAAATGATTAAAATTTCTTTAAAAGTAAACACAAGAAAATTGGTTATTCCCACCTGACAAATACGTAGTGATGCATTTACCATGACCTAGAGGCGTAAGAGGTGCTGCAGTAGTCCTAGAATAATCCATGATTCAACTGAATTATGTATAACTAAGATTTTTTTTTAATTTTTTTTCTTAATATTATATTCTATATTAATTTACCTTCAGCAAAATTGTGTACATTACTCAAATGAAAGTACAGTGTATTTCATCTGGGCAAATTGTTAACAAGGATGTGTCAAACTAACTTAATTCTTTTTAAAAATGTATTCAAAATATGATATTTAGAGTTAACATGTTAATTAATGTTAAGAACAAATTATACTCAGTCAGGAGAGAATAGGGTAAAAATCCTGACCTGCAGCCTGCATGATTTGTACAATAAATCGAGAGGAGGATTTCACACAGGATCACCGCACAGATATTATACAAAGTACCAAATTTGAACAGAGGTCTAAAGCAAAATGAAATCTCACCCTTTGCAATTGTTGTAATTAGCCAGTGGTTACATTAAAGACAAATTTCTGTATAAAAACTTCCTACTCATCTAAACTCATCAAAACAGACACATCAAAGAGTTGAGCATCCCCTTCCCCATCATCAGCAATAGCATTAGTGCGCTCTGCATAGCTGAGCCCAGCCTATTACAGCAAGCCTTGAGGAAGCAAAGTCAGGCTGCCAACCACTCCTTCCATCTTTATCTGATGCTTTGATTCAGTGCTGAAAAGAACTCAGTGCTTTGCTCCATTCATCATGACTGTGCCTTCCTGTTCACCATTAACTCCGCACCTTTGTGAGGGAGAAAACGACCTTGTGTTCTCTGCTGCTTAATCTAAAAACAGAAAAAAGAGGCATTCCTTGCTAGAGGGAAAAAAAATTATCAAGGGTACAGATATCATTAGTAAGATAAGGAGTATATAAAAATAAAGTTAGCCAGTGTTTCTAAGAGAGTTTAATTTGACAAAGTCCAAATCTAATCACACACATCAAATAAGCACTAGCCATAAAAAGGACTGCCTCCAGCACTGTACACCTGAGAGTTCTTTTTTCTTTTTTGTTTTGTCTTAAATGTAGCTTTTGTGAGAAAAAAACTCCTCTGTCACCAAGAAGATCTAATATTTATTTCCCTGCTTTGCAAAGTATGTTTTGTCCTCTGTGATCTGGGTTGCAGCCATTGTGTGCAGTCGGGCTTTGCACACAGATTAAACGGCATTTGCTAATTTAAGGATTATGTGTATATCCTAATAACACAGGCTGGGGAGGGGAAACAAACATAAACTGCTCAGATTTAAGAATGGATGCTAGAAATACCTACAGAGAGGATAAGAAATGGGAGTCTTGCTCTTTAAATATCATCTAAAAGCCATGGATATTTTTGGCTACGTCATCAAAGTTGCGGACCAGTACAATGTGGGAAGTCCACACTTCCAGTGTATGACAGGCCATAGAGCTGTTTGAATAATTAGAGAACAGAATACATTTCTGTCAGTCTCATGTGCCTAAAATATCCACTAACTGTTTATTCCCCCAGCTACATCAATGTCCTTCCAAAGGTCTGAAAACAAAAAGTTTCAGGGATCACTTTGCAGAACTGTCAGTGTTACTTTTGATAATTATTTTTTTCTTGTTCCAGAAAAAGGGAATTTCTGCTTGGGGATTGGGATAGTTTTTATCCCAGATGATTAGCTATGGGTTAGTCTAGTAATCAATGGGTTTTAATAATGATTTATTTAAGAATAATAATAAGGCTTCTGAGTAATGTGTTCAGAAATATTTAATCAAGATAATCTCCTTATGTTAAAAGATGGAATGCAGATGAATGAGTTAGAAATTAAATATTTAAATCTGCTGGCCTGAGGTTGCTTGACCATAGATATTGGTTATCTTGAAATTTTATTGAGTACCCTAAAAATTTTGTATTGATTATTGTGGTTAATTTCTAACAGAAATTTAAGTTTTTAGAGTCTTAATGCTCCCAAATGCACCAATTTAAAAAATCATGTCAGAATTTTTTTAAGATTCTGTTTTTTCCCCTTTGTCCCAAGCTTTTGGCCAGTGCACAAGTTTAAGTCCTGCTGGCACTGGGCCTGATTCAGCTTGATTTCTCTGCAGATTTCCCAGGGGGTTAGAGGTTGCTTATTACACTCATTATGTTAATTTACATGATTAACCTGTTGAAAGTAATCTGATAGGAGGATCTAGTTCTACTTTATTCCTTTCAAGTCAATTCAGAATAACTTCTAATCACCTATTTATCTTTGAACTTTTTGGTTTATTGGGCTTTTGGAATTAAGGTGAGTTGTTAGGTTTTACTATGTGCTATCGGTGAACTGTACAAATTAAATAGCTCTGCTTCCAAAGCATAAAATATATCTATGGAATAGAAGTAGTCTATAGAACTCAGATAGTAGTTCTTCTGTATTCCCCCAGAATTTGTACATCCTCAAAGGAATTAAATTCACAGTGTACCAGAAATGTGCAGTTTTCTGACAACAGCAGCCCTCATAATCATTGGAACTCACTGACATATATTGTTATGAGTTAGGAATAAAAATTATCTTAAAAGAATTAAGAATTCTTGTGTCCTGCAATGACTGTTCTCATTTTTAAGACAATTAATAAAGTAAAACCTTTCTCTCAATGACATTTCACACACAATGCCTGATGCACTCACCTTTTGGTTTAGAACACTGCTTTCTTGATCTTCTGCACAAGAAACAACCTCCTTTTTCCCATCTTACTGTGAAATTAGTTAAATGTGGAAAGAAGTGAATAAAGCTTGATTTCCAAAAGATCTCGTTCTTCCTATAGTGGAGAAATTAAATTTGGGAAGTGTTTTGTTTTTGCTTGGTAGGCAGGTTGTGATCTTCAAATGTGCTTTTTTTTAAAAGAAACAGTTAAGAAAATAACTGTTGGAGAAAGCATTGATTTACACAGCAAAATCATTGAAAATCATAAAAACAGAAATACAGCTCTGGGTGACATTCACTCAAGAGCAAGACATAGATCTCCCATTTTCATGTCTCCTATGAAAACATAAGAAAACTTCAGTATGCCTTTTCTAAAATTAGCCTAGAAACCATCTGCATTCTCAATGAGGAGTATTATTTGTGAATCCTCATTTTGTATTATGACTGATTTTTACCCAGAGATGTTTTTATGTTCAGTTGTGGATATTTAAACTATTTCCTTTGTGTTAACTGTATAGGAGCAGTACCATCCAGTAACTCTGGTGCTTAACTAGTATCATGGCATGCTGCTTTATTCTTCTGCAGGGTCATGGAAATGCCTTATGCCTATCAGTGCTGTGCCTTTGGAGCTTGTGAGAACCACTACAGAATCTCCAGCCAATGGAACAAAGATGATAATAGCAGCATGGATGACTTCCATAGAAAGGATGCTGGACTGTTACAAATTCAAGGTAACCATCATCTCAGGCTTTTAAATCTACCTGAAGGCTCTGAGCATCCTGTGATTTTAAATAAGTCCAAATCTCTTTACAGTTGCAGAGGTGGCCTCTCCATCTGTTGCTCAAGAAAACGTTATTTAAGTATTCCTGTGCTTAGCAACCTCATTATCTTAGGTCTGCCATTCAAAAATCTCACTCACTCATGCACTCATCTTTTCATCCAAATAATAGCTATAATAATGTGTTAAATTAAATCTTCCCTTTATATGAGAGACAGGGTAGTTCAGCTTGTATGTAACTCCACACTAAGAGCAGGCCAGCAAAGATGTAGTTTCTTGCCATTCTCAGAATGGAACACATCCTAGGCTTACCCACACACTTCAGGATGAGTAATAGCCAAAATATGTGGCTACTTTGATGCCACATATTTCATAGAATCATTGAATAAGCTGAGTTGGAAGGAACCCACAAGGATCACCAAGTTCAACTCCTGACCCTGCACAGGGCAGCCCCAAGAATCACTCCATGTGCATTGAGAGCATTGTCCAAACACGATCTCTGACAGGCTTGGTGCTCTGACCACTTTCCTGTGGAGCCTTTTCCAGTGGACAGCCACCTTCTGGGTGAAGAACCTTTTCTTGATATCCAACCTAAACCTCTCCTGGCTCAGCTTCATGTAATTTCCTTGAGTCCTGTCCCTGGTCATGAGAGGAAGAGCTTGGTACCTGCCCCTCTGCCTCCCCTTGTGAGGATGTTGAAGACGAACAAGGTCCCCCTCAGTCTCCTTCAGGCTGAACAAACCAAGTAACCTCAGCTTCTCATACAGCTTCCTGTCAAGGCCCTTCACCATCCTCGTGGCCCTCCTTTGGAAGCTCTCTAATATCTTTAGCTTTATCTCTTTCATGTATTGTGGCACCCAAAGTACCCCTGGCACTTGAGGAGAGGCTGCCCCACTGCAGAGCAGAGCAGGACAATCCCCTCCCTTGCCTGGCTGACCATGCTGTGCCTGATGCCCCCCAG
Organism: Poecile atricapillus; assembly: GCF_030490865.1. NCBI lineage: Eukaryota > Metazoa > Chordata > Aves > Passeriformes > Paridae > Poecile > Poecile atricapillus. Next base: position 40,594,958 of record NC_081289.1, on the reverse strand, counting down.
AACAGGGTTGTCCCTCCTGGCTGCCAGGGCACTGCTGGCTCATGTTCAACTTGCCATGGACCAGGACCCCCAGGTCCCTTTCTGTGGGGCTGCTCTCCAGATCCCCAGTCTGTGCACATAAACAGGGTTGCCAGAGAGTTCATTTGTTCTCCAGGGCATGAGACTACTGCATTTGCTTCCCCTTCAGCACTAGGTCTGTTACTTGATCTGTTACATAGGTGTACACATACATTTACACCACTCTATTGCTTTCTGTGCTATCCCTGCTCCTGCAAACCAGTGGGTCTCAGAGTTCAGCAAGAATAGAGCCAAGAATATTTGGTAGTGATAACAATCAAACTTGATTAATTCTTAGTAGTATAGCACAACAGCAGAATTCATATTTTAAACTCCTTCCTAGGCAGTCATCACACTGCAAATTAGGCAATAGAGAATGTATCTGTAAGTTTTTGACTTTTGACTTTTTTGAAAACAGTAATCTGACTGTTTTCAGAGAAGTAAAGATGCCAACTTTTAAAGTAATCCTGAGTACAGTAATTCAAAACCAAGTAGGCATATGTCTGCTTCTGCTCACAGTTCAGCAGGCAAAGGGACGATACCAGGCCTTAAATACCACAGGCATTTTTGCAACTTTTACTAAAAAATTTTCCTGAAAATTGCAGTAGCAGTTCTGTGTTTTTTCTCCCCAACAGATGAACGTGATTTTGAGGATTTTTTCCTTGACTTTGAAGAAGATTTGAAATCACATCATTCAGTGCAATGCTCACCCTCTCCAGGTATGAAACTGCCAGACAGATAGGAATTCAATGACAGTGTTAATAGATATTCGAAATGCAGAACAAACTGTGAATCAGATACTAGACACTAGCAACATGATTTACAGTAATTTTATGAGTTTTATACAAATACACTGCACAATAATATAGTTTTGCATTGAATTCCAGGAAACTATTCAGCCTCATATTCCAATATTCCAGTACTCCATATTCCAATTTTCCAATACTCTATTTCCAATTCCATATTCCAATACTCAATACTCATATTCCTCTATGAGTGTAGCAAAAGTTTTGCCCAGTCACCAAGCAGATACTTACTCTGGGCCCCTTTTCACCATAATTGATACCAAATCAATAAAATGAGAGAGGAAAGACTCTTCTACTAAGATACAGATGATAAAGGTATCAGAATATTTGCTCTCAGTCTTTTGCAAAGCTAAAGTAATTCTTCTGACCATCACAGAGTTATTTTATACGTGAACAACTTGAACAATACACAATTTAGTTCTACATCTGGGAAATACCAAACACTGCATTGATGTTTGCAGTCCCTCACAGAGGACACGCAGCCCTGTCATTTTTTTTGTAGAATGTAGCCAGCCATGGTCATAAGTTTTGTATGTTTGATTCAGCAAACGTTTTCACTAGCCATTATTTCATTGTGAAACATGAACAAAAAAACCCCAAGTGACTGCTTGTACTTCAGCATTCATTTTAAGCCATGATTCTTGTTTGCAACAGCAACTTATAGTAAATTTCTTTAAGTTATATAAAGAGGAATAGAAAAGGCAGGAAGCCAAAGAATAGTTATTTGACTGTCACATATTCTCCAGTGGCCTAAATATAATTTCTGAGTTCATCAAAACATTGCTGTCTTCAAGGTAAGTTATTACCAGACCTGAGAGAAATTTTAGCTTGGATTTTTCAAGTAGTATCTTAGAAAAACTTGCAAACTGGCACAATAACTCCTTGTGTTTACGTAATGGCAATGGCCATTGTTGTAGGGAGGTCATTTCAGCTGCAGGGTTTATGTCTTCATGGCAAAGCACAGGCCACTATGAGGGGCTTGCTCTGCTGGCTCATACCAAGACACATAAGGTTTCTCTAACTGCAGAGCATTCAGCTTCAACTGCACAGCATATTCACCTCAGTTTCATGAGAATGTATAGCAAACTTCAGTCATAATGACCTGACTTCAGACACAGGAGATCCAAAAAGGCAGCACCCCCAAACACAAAGAGAGACACAATTTTCTTGGACTGTGTAATGACGTGTTATAAGGTAGCTGAAGTACATCTGTCTGTATCCATTACATCGTGCTTCACCAGGACTCATTAGGAACCTGTTTTAAGTTAGTGAGAGGTAACATTTCCAGCTTTTTTCACATACTGACAAATATCACAGCATTTCTTAAAACTACAAGAGTTGACATTCACATTGCAGTAGTACTGCCAGGCATGAAAATAAACCCATAGGACTAGTCATGATTAAGGACAAAAACTCATGTGTGCCACTAATGCAATATGCATCACACATTTAGCAGCATGTTACAGATTACTTCAAAGAAAGACCAAATTTTCAGCTCCCTTTTTAGACTAAAATTCACTCTTTGGCTGTGCTGAGAATATGCAAGAAGCATGAACTTTAGTGTCTTAGAAAGCACAAGGGTTGGTTTTTTTTGTTTACATGGGCTTCCCTTACCCTTTTTATTTTGGCATTTCAGGTCCCTTCAAACCGTGTGACCATCTGTTTGGTAGCTGGCTGATCAGAATTGGCGTGTGGACCATAGTGGGTTTGACCTTTGTTTGCAATGCACTGGTGTCCGCTACAGTTTTCAGATCTCCATTGTATATGTCCTCCATAAAACTTTTGATTGGTTTAATAGCCATTGTAAATGCCCTGATGGGTCTGGCCAGTGGAGTACTGGCTAGTGTGGATGCATCCACTTTTGGTAGCTTTGCTCGGTATGGAGCACAATGGGAAAGTGGAATTGGTTGCCAAATAACTGGTCTTCTCTCAATTTTTGCTTCAGAGGCTTCCATATTACTCCTTACCCTAGCTGCACTCGAACGTGCGTTCTCTGTAAAGCATGCTGCAAAGTTTGAAACAAAATCCTCCATTGCTAGCGTAAAAATTGCCACTTCCTTTTGCTTTATGTTGGCACTAATCATTGCAGTGATTCCCCTTCTCACTGGAAGTGAGTATGGAGTTTCTCCGCTTTGTTTGCCGCTCCCATTTGGAGAGTCCACTGCTATGGGCTACATGGTAGCCCTGGTATTGCTGAACTCCCTTTGCTTTCTGGTAATGACTGTTGCTTATACAAAGCTCTACTGTAGTTTAGAAAAGGGAGAGCTAGACAACATTTGGGATTGCTCTATGGTCAAACATATAGCCTTGCTACTTTTTACTAATTGCATTCTTTATTGCCCTGTGGCCTTCTTATCTTTTTCCTCCTTACTAAACCTCACTTTTATCAGCCCAGAAGTGATTAAGTCAATACTTCTAGTGATTGTCCCACTGCCAGCATGTCTAAACCCACTGCTTTATATACTTTTCAATCCACATTTTAAAGAGGATTTGGGAAGTCTGCGAAAGCAAACTTTGATATGGAGGAGATCAAAACATGCTAGTCTGATCTCTGTGAATTCAGAAGACATAGAAAAGCAATCTTGTGACTCAACACAGGCACTGGTAACCTTCACGAGTGCCAGCATATCATATGATATGCCCACCAGCAGTTCACTAATGCCACCCTCTTATCAAATGACAGAGGGCTGCAATCTTTCGTCAGTTGCATTTGTTCCCTGTCGCTAGTTGCAGAAACAGTACAAAAAATACCTCTGTTTACAAATTTTTTAATCCCAAAAGTAAGTGTGGATGTGTGCATATGGGTGTAGAGAGTGCCTCTAAATTATTATGACACACCTCAGAAAACAGACAACGACAAAACTTGCGGCAGGATGAAAATCCAATACTTGATTCTGCTCAGCCTGCTCCCGAAATGCTGAGATGAAGAGAGGAAATTAAAGCTGCTGAAGTTTGAGCAGTTGTATCAGCTGTTCTCATTTAAAGTAGCACTACTCAGAAAGGGCATCAGTTTTGGTTGAGAACAAAATAGCATATTAAATTTGTATCATTTTTTCAAAGTATGACCTGATGTTTTCAGGGGTTGGGTTATTTTTTTCCTGTTTATTGCAATTTGGTTTTAATAATAGTTTTTCAGTGCCATGATTGTTTTTGTAAGCATCTGTGTGTGGCCTTTGTTCAGCAAGGTATCAAGAACAGAAGAGTAGTCCTGCTCAAGTCCTAAAGGCTTCTGCAGAACACCCTTTGATGAAGTTCCATGATTGATAAAGCTGATTAAATGGTTTAACTGGCATTGGGTTTGGACTTAGGAAGTCATTTAACTTGACAAAACAATTTTAATTGTCAGCAAAAGCTAGAAAATTAACATGATGTGAAAGAAGATAATCAAAATCCTGTTAAGCATTTAAAATGTAATTGTAAATGGCAAGGCATTGTCACATGGATTTTTTTCTTATGAGGTTCTGTACAATTGGGTCCTGAATTGCTTTCATGCCAGTAGAATTACTCCCAGAATTACTGATGATAAAATTGGCAGATGACTCATTTAATTTGAAGGTGGAAAATGCTACATGGAAAGTCATCAATATAAAAAAAAAAATGGCATGCTGAGAACTATTAAAGGACACCAAGGGCACTCAGACAGAAACATTCATTTAAGGTAATTTGTCTAGGAACAAAAACTGTAATCCTGCTCATGGCGTGGTCTCTGTCTCATGAAACAGTGATTTTAGAAAGCTGCTAATTCACATTCACTAGTCAGTTGAAGATTTACAGGTCACTGTGTCCTCTTGGATAAGGATTACCAATATTCTTAGCCAAGGCAATACCAAGTAGAATTGAAGAGGTTGTGTAATTGTGTTCTTAGCACTGATGCAAGCACTCCCAGGATATTTCAAACACTTACTGCATTCACATGTTGTAAAGAACATTGTGAAATTGGAAAGAATATGAATATCATAAATTTAACAGAACTTAAGAAATAAGTGATTTAATCAGAGTTTATAAGTAGCATTTTCTAGGATACAGTAGTTTGAAGGCAGAGGACTACTCATCTGAGAGGAGAAAAATCTGGTATAGTCAACTGGAAATTTGCGTTAGGGATATGCAGCATAGAAATAAAGGTGAAAATTGTTGATAGAGTTGGTCATTAGCTAGTGAAATTACTGTCACCAAAAATCCTTGAATTCATATTGGATATATTGCCAAAAAAGATACTGGAGCAGCTGTTGAAAGTCAGGGACTTCTGATGGCTTTAGTTTAGGAAAAGACTTGATTAGGTTAACAGAGTTCTTTGACTTTAAATCTGTTAATACTTTGCTGAATAAAGGCATATATGTTTACACATCAGAAGCATCCTAGTTAAAAGAAGAGACTTCAGGTCCTTGCCAAGTCTACTGTTAAGATATCTCAGAGCCACCTAGAATATAATTCTTTGACCTCGTCCAAGCCATCAGGGGATATTCCAGTATTCTTTTCTCAGAGTTGGCACCTTTTACTTAAGTAAGCTGATTATTCAAGACAGAAAAATGCACAAATTTACCTATTTTTGTTGTTGTTGAAAAGAGCTCCCTGAGGAGTAACATTTAATAGCCCAGTTAATGGCCACTCAACCTCCAGGTGAATGAGACTAATTTTTTTACATTAGGAAGATTAGGCTAGGCCCAGCAATTAAGGTAATCCATTACAGATGATCTCTGTTGTTCATCTGTTCCTGTACATAAAACTTCCTGGGACTCCAAGGATGGATTTTCACAATGAAGAATTTGCTGCCAACAATGCATATGCCTTAATTTTCTTGTCCATTCACACTGGCATTTTTTTAGTTTTGCAGTTACAGATGGCATCAGTTGACTTTGGCTGACATGTTCATCCTTCAGGGAAAAGAAATTAATCAATTCTGAAATTATGTATGATAAAGTCAGCTGAGTACTTATCTTAATCCTTTATCTGTTGTGGCTTTTGAAGCAGTGCAGCACACAGCTGCAGAAACGATGCCTGAAACCAGTTTGGATTAAACAGAGGATCAGTCAACCATTGCACAATACCTATTACCATGTTTACTTAGCTTTAATTTAACTGGGGTCCATCTGTGCTGCTCTGCTTAATGTCAGTGAGGTTCCTTTCAGCTTGCTATATTTAAGAAGTCTGTAAAGAAATTTGAGAAGCAAAATAATGTTATAATTCTAAGGACTAATTAAAGCTTCTTTTATCAGAACTTTTTTAGCTTGCAGAAGGTCCTAAAGGCTTTGTGTCTTATTTTTATAAGCATGTTTGAAATATTTTGATCAGATATTTTTAACTTGAAATTGTTAAAATTCATTTATTAGATTTTTAAAGTAAAATGTGTAAATATAGAACTGTATTTATTATTACAGTGAAATGCAACTACAGTAAAGGACATGAGATTAAGCCTTGTACAGTTTCATATTGATATTTGCTATATTTTCTGCTCATATGTTACTAGATGCATTATCTGTAAATAATATAATGTAAATGTGTAGTGATTGTAAATAGGTGACATGCTTTCTTTTCTATCAGTGTTCAGAACATATGTAAGTTGTAATAAAATGTGACTACACAGTAAAGAGCATTTAATCAATCATGACCTTACACTTCACAGAATGGTGTGCACTCTCAATTAATCCTTTCCAAGTTATTGTAATACTTACACTAACCTCCCTAAATGTGTGTAATTCTTGACAAAATATAAGTTACAGATTGTGTGCCATAAAAATTTATATGAAGTACTTGAAAGAAAGAGGTAAAATACCAATGAAGCAAAAACTCTCAGAAAGCAATTGTTTAGTCAGGAATTCATATGGCAAGTAATGAATTACAAAGATTTTTTTAAAAAAAAGTAGAATTGTCCTGTATTTAAATGGATTTTAGAAGAGCATGCAGGTTCCCAGGATAGATGAGGCCGCTTTGGGGAAGGTCATTTCAGCCAGAAGGGCCTTTGCAGAAGAAGTAGGTTTGTTGGGTGAGTTTTAGAATAGTCTTACTGGGATAGGACAGGAGCAGAAGAGAATGGGAATAAGAAAGTCATTAATTATCTTTAGAAGCAAAAAACCAGAAATGTGACAAAGAGCATAGGGGAGTGAATAACTCAGGGAAGAAAGAGGCCTTCAAGAGACAGGATGCAAATGGGTGGAGTTTTATGAGATATTAAGAAGCATGATGGAGTTTTGTGAAGAATGGGGAGCTCAGAATGGATACAAAAAGATGGAAGTGTTGTGATGGCTAAGGACATTGAAATAGTGAGAAAACAAGCAAGTAAAGATGATTTCATATGCAAGTGTGTACCAGACAGTGTAACCAATATTAGAGCCAGGAACCATAAGGAAGAAGAATGAAATTGCATAATTTTAGGAGGAAGATAGTACAAGTTGAGTAATGAAGGAAAAGAGAATACCTACAAAGGAAGAATGAGCTGGCAAGTGAAAGCCTCAGTGCAGAGAGGAAAAACAGACACCAAGGTTATACATCTTTATATGTGGAAGAAAGGCTTTTACTAATTCACATACCAAATAGTGAGCAGTCATGCTTGAAGTCACAACTTCAGTGTTCTGGGCAATGTGCTAGCATGCATGCACCAGGGACTTCTCTCTGAAAGCACTCATGCCACAGATATGGTGTTCTCTACAGTAACAACTGAAGGAGAGTTTACTGCAGGATCATGCACAGGATTATTTAGGGAGACCAAACAGAGCATGCCACTACTCTGACTCACTAGATACATTATTGAGTTTTATTTGCAAACTCAGTTCTTAGAGAAGTTGCAGATAGCCAAGGAAAAAGAGCTAGTCAGAGATACAATGAAAGCCATAAAGAAGATGGGATCACCTGTAAAATAATGAATAAAGGCCAAGCCATAGCAGACACTAGCAGAGCACAGGGAGTGCCACCACATAAGCAGTGCTGTACCAGGTGGGCATGCAGTTTCAGTCTCTGCCCCTAAAAGAGGGGAGAACATCCCTGACTAATCTGGTGATCATAATTGATCTCAAATGGAGACCAGCCACTTGTGCAGGCCTTGCTGTTGCTGCTGCTCCATATTTGCCTCCTATCTCTGTGACCTATGTGTACTAGAGAACAGTGATCTTTGAATACTAGCCAGCGAGAAAGCTGCTATCATATAAAGTATCAAACTATCTTCTATCCAAATCATCTCTAATAGGAATTTCAGCTTATCAGGGGCACCACTTATTTCCTCTGACTCTTGGATTAAACACTAATAAAAATATCATAATCAGACATTTCTCTGTCATAGTTTAGGTTGCTATATGAAAGGTGAGGTGATGAAAATTTAGTTGAGAAATAACTTAAGAAGGGCTCAAATAATTAAAAATGTAGCAAAAGTAACGTTTTCCTTTGGAAAACACTGAAAGACAAGATAGTAGAGACAGAAGAGTAAGAACATGGATACAAAAAGCTAACAGTATAAAAACATAAGTAGGATCACAACAGCAGCAGCAACAGTGTCAGAAAATTATTTACAGATCCATGAAGCACAGTAATTGTGCAGATGCTCAGGTGCTGCAGAGGACAGCTCTCAAACTCCAGGAGAGCTGTACTGCTTACACCAGCAAGGGAAGGACCAGTATCTCCACCAGCCATAATAAGCACCTTCTGTTCTCCTTCATTAACATGTGCCAAACAAGGGACAAGTCTGTCATTCTGCAGCAATGTTATTGTGAAAAATAATTGTGAAAAATATTGTGAAGCTAAGCCTGGAAAACTGATTGAACTCTTTATATGTCTTTGCTTGAACAGAATCCCAGCTACTTGAGATTAGAAATTTTAAGGGAAAATGCAAATTTATCCATGCTAACATATAAAGCAGAAGAGATTCCATGTGTTATACCTAACCCTGGCAAATAAAAGAAAAGGCAGTATCAACATTAGGAACATCTTGTTCATATAACGAGAATCACAGACTTGTGCTCCAGTGACTCTGGAGACATAGTTAACATGAGTATGTTCTCTCCATAAAACAATTTGTTGTGGCATTGTCAAAATTATGAAAAGATCTAATCTCAGTCATAAGAAAAAACAAACATTAAGAATATTCCTCTTGAGAGCTGGCCCATAGCCAGGGTTTCTAAAAAACTTAGTCACAGACAAAGAGTCCACTCAAAATCCCCATTTAATTTTTTCACAGGTGGCAACACTTCCACTTGTGAAGTAAAAAATATGCTTTGTTTACAAGAGGAAAACTGTCTATCTGTGAATCTAAATACTTCCACTAAGTTTTATGCATGTACATACCAGAGTCTTCTGCAGCCAGCCTCAAAGGTCTCAGGACTCCAAAACTAATTCTTGAAGGAAGTTTCAAACATCTCCTTCTGCATCTGGTGTCATTCTCTTTATGCAATCACTGTTTTGACAGGTGTCTGCAGTTATTAATTTGGTTCCATACACAAGAACAGCTTCTCAGGACTATCTATAGAGGTCACTGCAGTTACTATCAACATTTCCCATTTATGAACAAAGCTATTCCTGGCGGAAGGAGTTCTCCCAGCCTTCTAAGAAAAAAGTAATAGGGGAGATTGTTCTACTCAAAACAGGTGTTTCATCTCCCATAGGAGGTACCACAGCCTTCTGGAAGTCCTAGATCTCTTTATTGGTTGACTGTGAAAATGAACTCCAGAGAGCTTTGTATGGCCAGAGAATGAAGGCTAGAGTATGAAATCAATGCTTCGGTGTGAGACACTGAAAAAGTTCAAATGGCTCAAACAGTTGGCCATTCACAAAACCAGTGGGTGCTTTGCTGACCACAACATGCAGAGAAACAGCCCAGGTGCAGATGGGGTGCACACCCTCCACCAGAGGTTACAAACAGGGGTTTGAGCCAGATAAGGGAAGAGGCCTGTAAGAAGCAAGTCCTGGGAGATGGGATAGTGCTTTTTATCATGCCAGTGTCCTACGTTTCGTAACTGGCTCAGGTGTAAAACTTCCCTCTGTGGGGGATACTGGGACATTCACATGTAGGTCTGAAGGTTCATCCCTGCAGTAGGGTAAATTGGCTCAACTGTGCTGATGTGAAAGGCAGCTGTCATATCTTAGAAGGTGTCATAAACCATCAAAGATCCCTGAGGTGCCACGTGATCCACAGTGTTGCATCAGACAGTGTGAAACTGCCCCATCAGAGGAGGTACCTGGGTGTTCCCACTGAGCCTGAGCATATATTAACACACTGGATTTTGTGTTTCATGGGCTTCCTCCACCCCTGGCAGATCAACTGCCACCATCACTTCAACCAACAGACATCTAAATTGCAACAATCAAGTCTCATCGCTGCATCCAAGGATGGTGACTGTATATCTTTCTCCCTCTTTTTTCTTTCTCTCCACTTTCTCTTTTTCTCTCTTTCTTTATTCTAACTTCCTCTTCTCAAAATATATTGTAAGCCTAAAAACTTCTAGTCAGTGCCTTAGTAAGTGCTTTGCTATGTCTGGATAAGTTAAAGGTGGCTACGTTTAAGTTTGCGAAGCTAAAGTTTGTGATGTTCATTACTTTGTCTGGATTTGGTTTTAAAATGTGACAAGTACCTTAGTCTGCCTTAATGTTCTAAAGCTTTCAAGCAAATGCTTGTTACTGAGCCTTCTGAGAATTTTGCTATTTCTCCCGCGCACCATCCAGAGTGAATCAAACAATCCCCTAAACCTGTGGAGTGGGTTGCAGCATAACATTTTAATGCATGAAGTGGGAAAACAGTTTCCTGACATAACTGAATGCCTTACTGTGAATGCAAAGTATGAGGAGATTTGCTTTATTTGATATATATTTGTCCCAGTATACATATAATCCTTCAAATTGTTGGAATTTCCCATGGTTTTTTGTTAGGGGGGCGTTTCTGTGGTCTGTGTGTTTTTTCTGGGGTTTTTGGTAGGTTTGGACAACAGGACATACTCTGGAAAAGCCTCTGCTCCCCTGGATACCCAGTTCTGCTCAACCTGGTCAGCCAAAAGGCCTTCTCCATCCTATTCTGAAGGACTTGGAGAGCTAAAGACACCAAGTCCTAAGATGTTGAAGAATATACCTCTAAGAGACAATGACGTTCTTGCTGAGCTGAAATAAGGCAATAAAGCACACAGGATGGAAGCTAGGAACACTGACAGCAGAGTTTGGCATGTGTTCATTATCACAGACAGGCAGTCAATGTGCTCTGTCAGAGACAAATACACTTTCACTTGGCAGGGAGGTGAAGTCAGAGCAGACAGAAAACTCTGTAGGATCACCATCGGCCAGAAAGTTTGTGCAATTACCTTAGAAAAAATAGAGACACCATATGAGAAAAATATTCTTTTGGAGTTTTCTTCAGAGAAAGTGCCTCAGTTTTCCAGCCCAGGCTCTCCAGTAGGAGGATTTTGTGCAGTGACTGGTGCCAAAACATCTGCCTCAGGAAATGCCATCTCTGGAAGTGAAAGCAGCCTCCGTGGCTTCCTGAAAAAAGCCACTTTTTGGAACTGAAAGTCATGAGCCCTCCTTGCTCTGGACAAAGCATTTAACATAAGTTTGCCCATTTCTAAGAGAGCAAATACAGAGAGGTTGTATACAGACTGAGTTTCTTTTTGTGGGAGAAAAACAAGAAGAAGACAAGCTTTGAAGATGCTTGAGCAAAAGCATTTTTAAAATCTCAGTCATCAAGTTTCTCATTCAAAAAAGCAGCAAAGAGAAACCAAAATGACAGTGGGCAAACTGTGTATGGCCCCATGTGCTGGACACAGGGGAGTATTGTACTATACCTTTTACTGGTATTACAGAAATGGTAGAAAACCAAAAAAACAACAAAAAAATGTGTTTTATTGGGTTCATCAAGTGTTAAGTTTGACGAACTGACAGACTATTCAAAATTCAAATAGCTTTACACTTCTATTCACTCCACTTAAATAGGAATAGGTAATACTAGCTTAGACAGAAATTAAATAGAGGTCAAAGTAAAATATCAGTATTTATAATTTATTTAGTTTCTGCCCTGAATACTGCTTTTCTACCTGCAAAAACTGATTGTCTTTCCCTTGAAAAAAATTTCTCTCTTTTTCCCATTCTCTTGACACTGTTCTTTACGTAAGGCTGTGGGTGTAAGTTGACTTTGGGTGTATGTAGGGCTTTCCCGGTCTTTAAGCAATTTCCCCCCACTCCCCAGAGGATTTAACAACAGTAAGAAATCCATTTCGTGAGCCATAGGTGAACAGTATCAATTTCTCTCTACTTTTATTATTGTATGTGTTAGGAGATCAGTTTGGAGCTTCAGTCTCAGACCAGAAGCTGACTGCTCTAAGCATTGCAAAAACACAAAAAGAAAAAGCCTAGCCTAACGCAAGTGAGCATAAAGAGAAAGGAGAAAAATGGGTAAAAAAGCCCACAGACCTTTGCAGTGTAGAATTCAGAAGCTTTTCAAGGGCCTTCTTCACTTCAGTGGACTTTAGCAGGTGTTTATTCCCATAGCAAATATTCCTATTTGCACAGTGGAATTTCTCATGTTTGAAGGCAGAGAACTACAGCATAATCCTAAAAACTGTTGCTTTGTGGTAGAGTCAAACATTTCTCAACAAATCTGGGCCCTCATAAATAAAACATTAGGTCAGATTTTTTATTTTTTTTTTAAATAAATGACAAACAATAGAGCTATTGTCCACTAAATACCATTCTTACACCAAGAGCCTTTCATAATGACAGCAGCACCTTAAAAGTGCTTTGATCTATGAAGGATCAAATGTCTTTGTTTCCTATTAACATAGCTCTCTTTCCCAATAGAGCACAGAGCATTTCTGATAATGGCACTCTTATTACGATAATTAGAAAAAGATTGTTCAGCTCTGTTTCCCCCTTACAGCTCCCTGGCAAATTTCTCCTTTCGTGTCATTCAGATTTTCTATCCCAAATACCTCTGTCATACGGAAAAAATTTTAAAGTTTCACATTTTATGGCTCAGAAGTTTAGGCTGCCAATGTGATGTTAACCAGTCATTAAAAGATTCAGAAGAAGGATCCAGACTAAAAAGTAAGCCATCAACTTTTAAAAATAATGTATGGTTTAAATGGGAGCGAGATTTTCAATAAATGTCATAAATCTTTTAATAAGGTAGCAGAAATGTGCCCTGGCTTTATTTGCAAGGGAGACATGAGAAAACACTCCAGGGAAAGTTTGCCTCGAGGGATTTGAGGGTGTAATATGACCAGAAGCAGAATTTGCAGGACAGATGACAGAAGAAGACACTTGCTAAGAGAGTATTCCCAGACATCCTATTGGAAGCTTAGATCTCTTACTTTGTGTTGCTCTGCAGTTCTCAGCCTTTTGCCTCTTCCATCAGGGATGTAGCTCTGAGGTTGCAGGCAGTCAGGGCTGGATGGAGACAGCCTTATTTTGCCAGGCACTTAGTGCCACCATGTGCCCAAGTGTGCCTCACTGCTGCTGGGAAACACTCCTTTTCCTTTTCAGTTTCTGGTTCAGCAAGTCCTCCCTTTTCTGAAAGGCTCAGAGGGACAGTTTGAGAAAAATCCCCATGCAAATTTGAGGAATTCTGGCAGAAGGCACATTTCCAGCCTCTCCTGCCTTGGTGGTGGTGGAAATGGACAATAGGCTGGCAACAGAAGCCCTTTGGCTTCAATGGTTTTCCAGTCTGAAACAGAGCATCCTTGACCAGCGAGGTGGTTGCAAGTCACAGCAAAACCTTTTACTTACAGAAGAGAAATAATCAAAGAATAGATCAACTGATAAACTGATCAAAGGACTCCAGTGTTATAAGAGAAAAGGATCTCAGCAGCAGCATGAGAAAAATTACATCAAGAAAGCCAAAGGTACAGAGAACAGACCCCAGCCAAGCAGATCCGGGAAAACATTAGCTAAGAAATTATGTGCAGAGGACTCCCATGTCCATACAGAAGAATGGTCAGGAAATCAAGGAAACTAAATATATTGACACTGTTATGCATATCTATGTATTTATTATTCTGTGAAAGGCACATGTTCCTGTTTTCTTCAGCTATCTAAAAAAGTAAGCTTTAAATCCAGAGTATTTGGAAGGCTGAAGATAGGACAGGGATGTCCTGAATCTATTGATGTGTTACAGTTCACGATTCCAAAATCATACAGCAGGTGGGACATAAGAAAGTGAGAAGCCAAGGAGAAGGTCAATACCTCAGCTGACTTTTCCCCCCTGTGCACAACCTAAATGCTTGCAGCCCAGCAAGTGTGCAGGTGGGCAAATTACAGTAAGGATGTTTGACCATTCAAAAGCAGAAATGTCCTAGAAAGTACCTCAATCTGCACACATTTGACTGTTCAGTCAAGTTGGAATCTTATTGCCATCACCACCACCATAGTTTCTATAGGCTTTATGGAAAAATAATCATTTTATTAGGAAAGCATCCCCTCTCTCACCCTGTATAACTCTTTATATACTCACTCTTTAATCCCTGCAGTCCTGGGAAGGTTGACATGCTAGCTCAGAGGAGGAGATGTGAGCTGCACTACACAGCTTCAGCAGAAAGAGAGCTCAGGCAGTGCCAGCCCAGATGCTGCCTCCAGCAAAAGCCATCAGGATCCCTCCTTCAGCCTTTTGGGCACTCGACACTTCAAGGATCCCAGTTTCATCCAGCAAAAAGCCAGGAGGCTTCAGTCAGTGTGCTTGGTTCTTTGAGCTCCTCTGGCTCCAGAGTCCTAGCACACAACGTGCCACCTGCCTCTAGACACAATGGCTACTTCTGTACTGTGAATTAAACTGTCTGGGGACATTGTCTGCCCACAAAGCATTGTCCAGGTCTACACACACTCACTCCAATCCCTCTTTCCCCCAAAACAGAATGGTCTTGTCCATAATCCATCTCAGGAACAGTGTCTGATTTACATATTAATTCACCAAACAGAACTGGGACAGATGCTGTACGGGCCCAAACCATGTCAGGGAGCCTACTAGCAGCAGGTTGAACTATTACCCTCAGCTTAAGTCTATGTCTTGCCCAATTGCATTAATACGACCAGTGTTTCTGGCACAAATCCAATGGTTCAGAGAGAAGGAGTCCAGGGTGTAGGTTTAATTCTATCAGTGTGTCCAGCAGAACTGGATGCAGTATATCCAAGGAAATACATGTATTTCTTGACTTTGCTTAGAGACTTTCCAGTCCACTCCATTGTCCAGTTGCCTGCAATCTAGGAAACACAAAACCCACTGCTGGATGAGACCAAATAGCTGGCCTCACCAGTGGGTGCTTTGTGACTGGATCAAGGCTTCTTAACTCCAGGTTTCTATGGATGATTGTGCAGCCATTTCTATATATTACAACTAAGGACTTCCACTACATCAAAAATTAGTGTTCAGTACGCAGAGGGAGCTCAGGTCCTGGCATTGTACCTGCATGTTCTGTACCCCTCTAAGTTCTAGTTAAGGCCAGGCTGAAATAGTTTCTATTGCTCCATTTCCATGAAAGCTTTTCATTACATAAAGCCTCTGCACTGCTTAGTAGAATTGGACAGAAAAAGAGGCAGAAAGACACACAAAAATAATAATCAAGCCTAACCTTTGATCTCAGTTCATCTGATAAAGCCCTGGCACAAGGCCTTTATAAATAACTCAGTATAGAACTCTAGAAGGATTATGCTGAACAACTGATAAAAGCACATGCTTTATTTTCATTGGCACTTTACCTTCTCATGTGCTAACTTCAGACAAAAATAATTTACTTTTTGCCTCCCAGATGAATTCCACTGGTCATTTTCCTATCATGTAATTATAAATCCACTTACATTATATATGGTGTGGCATCTTTCTCACTCCACAATAATCTCCAGACAATCCATCAGATTATGCTGAGGCTTTACTGCCAGAAAACATATGGAAGTAGGACTTCCTACTTACAGAGTCAAAACTACTCCACTGAGCTGGTGCACAAGCGCAAGATGCCAGTCCTCCTTGGCATTTCTCAGCTGAAGCAAACAGATGCACTCTAAAAACAAGTTCTTTGCAGTCTGATCAAGATTTTTACCCATAATTCAGTTTTTGGCGTTATCCAAGTCTCGTATATTTGGCTTCTGATGACACAGCACCGTAGTATGCACCTGCTACAGGATTTCTCCTGCATCCATCATTAAACCCTCTGCACAGACTGCATGGCTGTCTGTACACATAGCCTCAGCTATCTTAAGACTTTTGTGATAATATTTTTAAATGTGGAGTTTGTCCTCTGAGTAGAGAGATTCTGAGTTGATCCTCTCTCAATCACTTTAGAAATGATGGTATCACACCCAGAATTGCAGAGTTTGGAACCACTGCCCCTTTGAAAGCATTCTTCAGTCTTCTTGGTCTGTGTCAGGTTTTGCAAAGAATGTTCTGTGACTCTTTCCTGCTGTCCCAACAAGTTTTCAGACAAAGTTTGACTTTTCTTGACTGTACAGTTTTGAACAATGCAGCTCATGGTGTTAATCTTGCTATTGAAATCTATCCAATCTATTGTGGTGCCTTGAGATCTCTTCTAGAAGACAAAGGAAGTTAACAGAATGTTTCAAAATCCTGATTTTGGCTGAGGTAGAGTTAATTTTCTTCCTAGTAGATGGTACTAGGTACCTAATTTACTTCCCAGTAGGTGGTGGTGTGCTTTGGATGTAGTAAGAGAATAATGTTGATAACACACTGGTGTTTTGGTTGTTGCCAAATAATGCTTATACAAAATCAAAGACTTTTCAGCTTCTTGTGGTCAGCCGGGGCAGCTGACCCAAACTGACCAAATGGATGTCCCAGACTGCATGGTGTCGTGCTGAACAATTAAATGGTTGGGATAAGGGGATCCCTGCTCAGGGATGGGTTGGGCACAAGTGGGTGATGAGCAACTGCACCATACATCACTTGGGAGTTTGGCTGGGGGGTTTGGGGGGAAGTGGGTTATTTCTTTTTGTTTTCTCCCTTTTCATTATAGCTGTATCATTGTAATTGTTAGCATATTTTAAAGTTAATATTTTCCTGAATTTAACTGTTCTTATTTAGGTTAATATAGGTTGGTATCTAAGGGTTTTGTCTTCTTCCTGATTCTCCTCCCCTTTGCACTAGGGAGGGAGGAGGTGTGAGCGAGCAGTTGCTGGCTGGTGTTAAACCATGACAGACTTTTTTTTTTTTTTTTTTTCTGATGCCCAACATGGGGCAACGAAGGGTTGAGATAACAATAGGATTAGAATATGTTAGAACAAACCTGTTATAAACATTCATTATTAATAGTCACCGATCACAACGTTGATTTGCTTGCTCTAAGAGCTGTTGTGTTTGTTTTCTGAGTTGCATCATGTTGTACTTTAATAGTGGCTTACGATATGACAGAATTTCTGGTTATGAAACTAATACATTATTTGTACTCAGCACTGCTGTCATCTTTAGAATTTGTGAGCCGTCTATTGGAAACTATTCATAACTCTATCTTTTACCTTTTCTCCTCAGAGACCCAATCCATGGGAGAGACATCTCCATTCATCTTCCTCTTCTCCTCCAGGCTAGTTACTACAACTCTTGCAAATTTCAGATATCCCTGGGTGTTGCTGCTGGAGATGAATAGGTCACACGAACACAGCTCGGGGTGTGGTGAAAGGAAGAAGGCTTTATTTCTTCTCCCAGGATTTATAGGTTTCTGACCACAGCCAGGGATTGGATGGTCAGGATAACACCTTCCCAACCACACTGGCTGTGAGAGATGTCCATCACAAGACGTGTAACAGAAAGAATGTACACATATCTATGTTTACAGTTACTGTCCTGGGAAAGTCCTTAGAAAACTACATCAGCAAGCTCAGAAGCTGAGTTTTCAGGGCGAAACCAGTAGAGTTTTATTGCTACGTCCTCTGTGTTCCAGGTCTTGTTGAACAACTACTTAAGAAAACCACCCAGAGACCTGAGCTGAGCTTGGACAGCTCTGAGTGGATGGGTGTGTGGGATAGTGCGGGCAAGTGCCTAGGACAGTGGGTACCTCCAGCATTTTGGAACTTAGCCCTGAAGAGGTGCAGGATCCAGAAAAACTAAGAAAATAATTGGAAAAAGGATGCAATCAGCCTGGCAATTCCAGAGAGACACAAATCACTGCAACGTGCACTATTCAGGATCCTCAAGGGAAAAGAATCCCCCTGGATTTGATGACAAAGTGACAGGCACTGCAGCTGCTCCACCTGGCCCCAGGCCCTGCACCTGAACCAGAGCACCAACCCCTGCCAGTGTCAGTCACCCCTTTCCACCAGAAGAAATGGACACAAGAGATTGCTTAGTGAAGGAGAACAAAGCAGGGCCATCACAAGAATAGGAGGAAGAGGCAGAACAAGAGGGAACCACTCAATCCCTATCCCTGAGAGAGCTGTGGGATATGCAAAAAGATTTCAGCCATCATCCAGGTGATCACCTGACTGCTTGGATGCTGGGTGACAGGGCTGTGAGCCTGGAATGAGGGGGTAGGGAAAGCAAGCAGCTGGGATCACCTTCTAAGCTCTGGAAAACCTGCACTATATTAATGATATCATCATGTGAGGCACTAAGCAGCAGATTCTTTTGAGAAAGGAAGGAAAGTATTAAAAACTAAAATTTATTATTAACTTTTCTTATCTCAACCCATATATTTTACCTTCTTTCCCATTTTTATCCCCAACCCAATGGGAAAGGGAGCAGTATTATCAAGTGGCTGTGTGGTACTTGGCTGCTGACTGGAGTTCAACCACAACATAGAGGGTGAAGAAAGTCTCAGGAGGGAAAGGTGAGAGCTGTTGTGATTACAGAAAGTAGGTGTTGAGAAAATACAGGCTATTTCCACATCACATTAAATCGCAACTAAAACTTCCTCTTGGAAGCTATCAAAGACAGTTCTTATGTCTTCCTACTCATGCTGTATTAACCCTGGTCAATATAAGAGAAAACATCACTGCACTTAAGACCCATTCTTAAAAGTTCCCCAAACACCTCTCCTCAGCCAGGCAGTTTTCTCAAACTGACCAGAAAAACCTAACTCCAAGGGTCACAAATGAAAGCCAGATTGACAGCTGTAATGAAAAATAGAGAGAGATAGAAATCAAAATGGATTATCATCTCATGCAGCAGTTCCTCACAGATCACGTCTGGCCATCACATGCTGTGGCAGCAGTGAGAAATCACGTACAAATCAATACCTTTTCCAAAAATAGTTTTTCCCAGCTCACTCTGAAGCAAATCACTTCTACAACAGCACTGTATTTTCTGTTCTATTTTCTGCTAGATCAGGCCTTCCTGACTGCACTGAAAGGCTTCTTTCCATTTAATCTTTGTCAATATTTTACTGAGCCATCATAGAGTCACTGCTGCCAGTACTCCAGGTGCAGCAGTGCAAACTTTATGGTTGTGTTTTATGCTCCCATTAACAAACAGACACATTGGTAATTCATTGCTAACAGCTTTACAAGGTTTAAGTTTCAGTTACAGGGCATACTCTGCTTTATTATCTGCTACTCTGGTAGGACAATAACAAATAGTTCCATGCAATAAAAAAGAAAAGTAGCAGTTAACATTTATATCCTCTTTCAAGCCAAATTTTGATCTTGGGCTCCTTGCAAACGTTAAGCCACCTTACAGATAAGGGTAAGCTGACACTCCTGCTCTGTTCTGGAAAACAAACTTCTTCTGCTCTCACCTCTTTTTTGAACACTCCTTAAAAATCAAAGACAGGATGCTTCCCAGACTCAGGTGAAATGGCAGGTCTTGTAAGGACACAGTCTACATTCCCCAGGTGAGATGCAGCTCACTGCCCTGTAATTCTGAATGACATTTAATGGGATGTGAACTGAAATTACCTGTGAGGAGGAAAGGCCTCAGTCAAGGTCTGACCAGCATAAGGAAAGATTCAGGCACCCCAGGGATGTGGCAGTCACCATTCCTGGATGTGTTCCAAAAAATTAGTGGACTTGGCAGCTCGTGATATGAGGTTTAGTGGGCATGCTAGTGAGGGCAAAGGCTGAACTTGATTTTGTGGGTCTTTTCCAAACTTAACAATTCAACGTGAGTGCTCTTGGAGCCTCACAGACACAAACTCATCTCACAGCACATTTATAGCAAAATCCAGGAGAACGGGGAGCCAAGGAAAAACACCCTATCTTCCTTTATTAACACAATCTTGACCTTGGGTATATTGTGAAACTGGATCCAAGCATGTGGTTGGACACAGTATACATGCAGGACAGCAGCACAGACCAGTGAATATATGGGGGTTTGGGCTGTATTGGGCTCTTCAGGGAAGCTGCAGGATGTGGAAGTTCTCACAGCCCCTTTTCACTTCGCTCATCTAAAGATTACTTGAATTTCTAACGTTTGGGGGGATACAGACACATTGAGAAGTCAGCTACCCCTTCAAGTAGTAGTTACTGAGCACAGTAGTAGCAGGACAGATGCACAAGGAATATGCCTAAAGGATTTTGAAAGCGAGTCCATTTTACACCTGAGAGATGAGGCAAGGTCTCAAACACCTGCTGCACAAGATCAACACGCCTCCTTCGTCTTCTTAATTTAAATTGTCCATTTTTCTGTTTCTGACAACCATCTTAACAAAAATTTACATAAAATTAAAAAAAAAGAAACAACCTAAAATACAACTTCCATCCAGAATTAATAAAGCCAGGCAGGAAGTTTCTATCAGTAACTGAAATCAGTGCACTGACTATATAAAACAAAAGGTGCAGTGGGGAACACCTCAGTAAAAACATTAAAGACACTGTGAAGTCCATAGCTAGTTCTTCAGCTCCTGTATATACTAAGGCAGGAAGTATTTACAAAGTTAGACAAGAGCAAAAGATCACACACTCACAAGCTCTGCCTTGGCCAGAGATGGTCAGAAAGGACCAACACCACTGGCCTGGCCCTGTGCTTTCTGCCCTTGAGTAAAGGAGCAGAGACAACTAGGGTGGAAGGTGAGGTTGGTAAGACAAAGCTGGTGAAAGTACACAGGTTTACGTTCAACAGGAACGTGACAGCATTGAAAAATCACTGAAGCTGGAAGGGATCTCTGGAAATCACCTGCTTCAAACCTCTGCTCTAGCAGGGACATCTAGAGCCAGTTGTCAGAACACCCAGGTAGCTTTTAATGTCTCCACTACATCTCTGGCCACCTGTGCTAGTGCATGCCACACAACATAAGTGGGGAAAAAAAATCAGGACACCACCCTACTCCAATGAAGAACAGGTTTGAGTCAGTTTTCCAACACTGGTCATATAGTCTGCAGGAAAAATCTGTCCCTTAAAGTGAGTGCCTGAAGTTTTATATTTGAGTATGAATTGTAAAATTAAGTATGAGTTGTTTAAAAGGACTTAAGGTGCATAAACAGTCTCCATTCCCCTGGATGAAAACCAGTATTTCCCACTTTGTCCTCCTTTAAGAGAGCTGCTTCATATTTAGCTTCAGATAAAGTAAGGGGTTTGAAAGCTGCTGTAAACACTGTCACATTGCCTCACTCTCTACCATGAAGACTGCTCATTTACTGGCACCTTAATGAAACACCTATGCAATAGGTATTACAGCTACCTTTTGATATGACTTGGCACATATTTCATCTCTCTCTACAATGTAGATGTAGCAACTTTGGAAAGTGGGCCTCATTTCATTAAGGGTAAAAAGGACAATATAAAATGCATTTTCCTCTACTGAAGTGGTATTATTGATAGGAATAGTTGCTATGGGACAAACAACTGTGTACCTGAGGCAGGGGGATGAAAGAAACCACAAAGGGACAGTTATTCTATATCCGCAATAGGCAGCCCAACCACATTTGCTTATGTCATGACCAAAATAACAGAAGACAACGATTTTTTTTTAAAGGTCAGCTTGTATTGAAAATTTCTCTGTAAAAACACCTGTAAGCGCAAGGTAGTACCAAAACAAAACAGATAAATGTTATCTTTCTTTAAACTGTTAAACTTTATTATAAATTAAAATTTCTTTACAAAAAAATTGCACATAATTGACCACTCTTAGGTTCTGATGCACTGGCATTTGCAAAAGTTTCTTTAATCTTCAAGTTTAATAGTCTCTGCCATGAGTCCAATGCAGAAAAGGGCAGTAAGCAACCCTCTTAGAGCCTTCAAGTGCAAGAAGCATACTTGTGGCCACGGCAGTTACACTTTCCTTAAGAGCGGCTGCTTTTGTTTTAAATCCTGTAATGAAAAAGTCTCAAAAAAGGTTTAAAAAAGGAAAAACCCAAAATGGACTAGTTGTTTTTTACTGTAAACACAGCCCAGTAAATTAATCCCAAACACAGATCTCTCAGGCATCAGCGAGAGTGTCAAGTGAATCAGGAACAGCAAAACAAAAGAAAACAGTAAATAAAAAGAAAACATAAAAAAATAAAGTCTGTCATTTTGATTAACTATACTTACGTAGATGACGTTATGAGAATCTGGCAGGGCCCAGAAGCAAGGCCAGACAGGAAGTTCATGTTTCCAGATGAAGGTCATGTTAATTGTTTCCAGGTTCAAGGAAAGCAGACTGGAGACTTGATATGCTCAGCAATACTCATCTGCCTTACATAGATCTTAGGGCATGGATCAGCCTGAAGAACCATTCAACTGATTTTGGCATTTTATAGGACTTATGGCTGACCATACCCAGCGTTCAGTGATTCTTGTTTTCTGTTCTGTAAGTGTTTAAATTTAAAAGCTCATCTAGGCTGACTCCAACCTCTTGGCACTTGGAAACTAGTTTTCTCAGGTTATCAGTTTTACCTCCTCCTGATGCTTCAAACAAGAGTTGCTGAAAGAGATGGGGAAGCAGATATAAGATTTAGCCAGAGCCTGAGCATCACCACATCTATGGATATGGGATATGCAGAGAATTTATATGAAACCTCAAACTTAATCATAAGGAGAAAACATTACATCTTTCCACAGTGTTGCACATAGAGGTAACTTCTGAAGGGCTCTCTGATATAAATGATGGACCTGTAAAATAAAGGCAAGTATTAAAAGTCAGCACAATTTCATGCATTCAAAATGAATTATTTGAAGCACAAAAATCTCTTGCAATTTTTAAAATAGTTTTGAAGTCAAGCATTAAATTGGTACTAAAAGCAAAGGCAAGTTTATGTCTGACCTTAATTCTGACCCTTGTATGAACATGATTAGTTACATGAGGACCTGCTATTTTTCTTCACAAGATTCTTGCCTCATTCATTGCACAGGATGGAACACATTCAGGGAATGAAGCAGCTTACTGAATATTTCTTTCACCACTCAGTGTGTAGTCTCAAGTCTTGTTTATTGCATACCATCACAATCCTGCAATGAAAATAACTGTTTCATGGGCTTTTTTCCTTCAGCATCTATCTATCTATGCTTTAACAGTCAGTATGAGTCTTTGCAACTCTCAAAAGAAAAATGGTTTTACCATTTTATGGCTCAAAATAGAGGACCAAAATATTTAATACTAGTACTTACTCAAGTGTCCTTCAACTACTGGTATCTTAAGTCCCAACTTCAATCAGAGTCACTAGGGGAGGTATTTCTTGGCATTTTAAATACTTGCACCCATTTTCATATTCTTTTAACAAACCTTTACATGACCTCTGAAGGAAATAAATGACAGGTTCTCCAGGAACAGGAAATCCAGAATCTGAATCACAATTCAATTTTAAACAAATATCCTACTTGTTTACTAGAAAATCCAGTTATCTGGAACAATCACTGATTTGTGTAAACAGTTTTAAGTGCTCACTACATCCCAGACCAAAACCCCCACAAAAGCCCAACTACACTGTGTGTGACTACTTAACATGATTTTACCACATACCGTATAATTAGTGAGGTGGTTGCAGAAGAAAACCACAAGATTTCTTCTGGGTGTAATCCAGCTACAATGTTTCACATATGCCTTCATTTTAATTGGCTCATTTTCTTTAAGGGCCCTCTCTTTTATGCATTTGACATATATTTTTCTAACCAAACAAATCAGAGTTCTTTTCAGTCACTAGCCTTACTATAGGCAGTGTCTTAAGATGTAGTCCATCAAATACAATGACTGAAGCAGGGATCTGTGACTAATTACAGATTACACCAAACCATCAACACAGAGACAGAATTAAGGTTGAATAGGCAATCCAGCCTTTGGTATCTCCTGACTTCGAGCTATGTGATCTAACAAACCAAGTAATTCTGCTTAGGGTATGCTCTTTTTAAACATTCTAGGAGACCATAAAAAAGGAAAGTAAACATTTCATATGTGAGTCCAACAACAGCCATGCTACCCTTTATGGATCAGTTAAAGCTTTAATATTGATCCAAAAGAAAGACCACTGACAAAAAAGGATGCTAAGAGTAAGTCATTACAAGATGACATAAAACCAGGTACAGCAGAGAAGCAGCTCAAATACCACGAGCAAGTGGTATATGTGGATGAGTCACGAACCCAGGGCCTCATTACAGTCCCCACCCTCAAATACACAGCAACTTTTCACAGGTGGAAGAGTATTTTAAAGGTGACAGCAACAAAGGAAGATCATTCTGTTTGAAAAGTGATGCAGCTGCTGTAGCAAAAAAACCTCTTCCATGTTTATACATAGAGTGATATTTTCCTACCCTAAGTACAAACAAGTAAACCTATTATTTCTGGAAAAAAGGAACTGGAGTCTTGTGTGGTCATGAACTATGGCAACTCTTTCCATACACTCATTTGGCAGACCCACCCTTCCAGCTACTTCACAGAATCAAAGAATGGTTTGGGTTGGAAGGGACCTTACAGATCATCTAGATAACAAATCCGCTGTCATATGCAGAGGCATCTTCCACTGAACTAAACTAGGTTGCTCAAAACCCCACCCAATCTGGCCTAGAAATCTCATCTCGGGAAGCGATCTACAACTTCTCTGGGCAACCTGTTCGTGTCTCACCACCTCACAGTAAAGCTGTTTTCCTAATTTCCAGTCTGAACCTCCCCTCAGTTTGAAGCTATTCCCTCTCATCCTAGTATGACATGCCCTTGCAAAAAGCGTCTCTCCAGCTCTCCTGTCCACTTGTAAAGATAGCCATTAGCATCTTTCAGCATGAGTTTGCTTCCCTCTGCTAGAACTTAAAATACAACAATCTCCTCCAGGTAAAAAAAATAAAATGGGAGAAGAATACAGCCTTCCCAATATGGGAACAGAAACAGCATGCACAGAAAGAGCATGCACTCATACAATCCATTCTACCTTGATTGTTAAAAACATTTCTCACACTTCAGGCACATGTTTTGGTGTTTATAAACAAAGAGTATTTCAACTAACTAGGAATCCTGGATTTACAAGATTACCATTGCTTTGGATAAAGCCAAGGTATGAGAAGTTTTACAGAATTTCATAATTACTCATTTTAGTACACTGTGTTGACTTACTTCTCTTTGTCCCATTAGAAAGCATTCGGCAGCAATGGCTCTGAGGAAAAGAAATATATAAAAACATTTATTCTTGACTTATTTTAAATGCCATTAATGGCAGAATACTGACTGTGGAATGGAATTACTAATTCCTTGAGAAGAAACTAACTTCCAATGAGGTTAATCTATTGTGAAAAGATAAAAATAGCCATTTTTTAAAAACAACCTTACATGAGGCAAGACATTTCAGTGGTTC
Organism: Poecile atricapillus; assembly: GCF_030490865.1. NCBI lineage: Eukaryota > Metazoa > Chordata > Aves > Passeriformes > Paridae > Poecile > Poecile atricapillus. The sequence goes on along the minus strand of NC_081289.1, from coordinate 40,569,513 downwards.
CCCATTATGAACAAACACTGAAGAAAAAGATCAGTTCAGCATCACTGGATAATGGAGAATACTGCTATTGTGATATATAAAGGGGAGGGGTAGAGAGGGGGAGACAGAAGTCAATAGTTGAATTTAAAAAGGCAACTTGTAAATACATCATTCATATTTATCTGCATATTATCCATTAACTTGAGTTTCCCAAGAGGGAAACTTCATTCTCATTTTAAAGAAATGATAGTATGTCTGTCTGCTGGTAACGAACAGTTCCTCTCTAAATAATAAGCTAATGAAAGAGAAGCTTCCAGTACAAGCCCAGTTGGAAGGACATTTCAGATTTACCTTTGTGAAGTAAACCTTACAAACAAAAGCAATAGCTATGAAAACAGATGTATGACTGTTGCATTACATTTTCCAGATGGCCAGGCATGTTGGGATATTATATGTAAACATCTTGGCTTGTAGTTTCAGAATCTGAACATTGCTCTCCTCCCAGTATCGCAGAAGCAGTCTGTAAAAGGCATTCATGAGAAAAGAACACTGCTCTAATCATTTGGAACAGAAAAGCTATCCAAAGATACAAACACATTACACAAAATATATTACACCTGATCTGAGTCAAGAGCTGCAAGTAGGAAAAAGCCCAAGCCACCATATACAATATTGATTTGATCATGCTCTCAGAACAATACAAATTAAGATCCACTTTCAGAGAATAACTAAGAAGTGTGAAATCGGAGAGAAAACATGATCTTAGCATATTGCAAGATTACAAGTGGATTCACTTTTAGCATACACAAGGTAACTGCACACTTGAAAAGAGACAAATTAGTTTTATAGTAACGGGGCTAGTGATACTGTTCAGTCAGTTCTGCTCACCCATTTCACGCAGTATCAACATTGTCTAAGGGAGCTGCAAGTTCCATCTAGACAGAATTGCAACTTGGTTTAAAATGAAGCCATTCAACTTCATGTGCCAAAGGCAGGTATGTCACACTCTCCCCATGCCCACAACCACACATGAGCCTTGCTTTGAGTTCTTTGGGGTCACTGTTGATGATGAACAGTGTTTTGGGACTTTTCAATATTACTCAAATATTCATGCATTCAGTGCACCTGAACACAGTAAAACACTCTAATCCTGGCAGAGCACATTTTGAAATGCTGTTCAAGTAAGAGCCAGTGCAATGCTTACATTAACTGGTTGTTTCCCACCAGATTTTCCTTAAATTATGATTTCTCACTGCTAAACAAATGTCAAGTTAAGCAGCCTTAACTAGTGTTAAAGACTAGTTACGGACTGGTGTATCCATTTTTATCTGTTCTGGAACTATACTTGTAATAGGTGATCAAGTAACAATAAAATCTCAATACATATCTGACATTTCTCTACCCACTTGAAATTTTGACCATTTGTAGTCATCATGTACAATGCAGAGGTAATTTTTGTATAATTATAACCTGTTTGCAGATAGAACAGAACATTGTCAAATCTAAAATTGAGATGATGTCAGAAGGCATAATATGCCTCAAGCAACATGTGATAATAGAGGAATAGTTTTACTTCTGTAGTAGAAAGCAAATCATGCATATCTTGCACAAAAAAACAAATTATGTTAACCACCTGCCTTAATTGAAAGTATTTTTACGTACCTCAGTGCAAGTCCAGGATTAGTAGGCATGGTAGAACAAAACCGTTCCAATGTTTTGGAATGCTGAGATTTTGGAATGCAGCTCAAATAAAAAAGAATTACCTGCAGAATTTGAATTATAAACATTAATCCACTTTATGGGTCTTATTTTGCTAAGAATACTGGTATGACAAACTATGAACACTATGACCAATTTTCCACCTTCAAACCTTATCTCTCAAGGGTACAGAAATTAATTTGTATAATATGAATTCAGTGTCAAGTTGCTAGCACACCTATTTTAGGTCTTCTAGTCTGCATTTAGTGCATAACGATAAATGCACTACTTGTTAGCAAAATGGGATCCAAGATTTCCATAAGCTTTATTCTGTCTAAGTGCTCAACTTTTTCTGCCTACTTTATTTCTTCTCAACCATTATAAGTTCTATGATCAAAACTGTTTCCATCTGCCAGTGGTAGAGCTCCGCAGACATCTCTTGTGTAACCACATCTTCCTTCCCTTATTTCCTCTTTTCTCTAGAAAAAAATCATTTTTCACTACCATGCCAATAAGTTTCTCTTTGAATTACAGGATCTTTTTTGAAAAGGCCAGTGCTAGACACTCTTCTGCTCAAAACACTACTACACTCACACTTCATTTTTTTTTTCTAGCTCTCAGTGCTAGAAACTGGTGCTACACTTGAACAAATAGATTACCTACTAATAGGTACCTACTAACAGGTCACCAGCCTCTTTGTTTAACTAAAACTGTCCACAGACACATTTTTACCTTATTATGAAACTCGTAATTGGTCCAATAATCAGCAGTACTAAATGGAATTGGGTATCGTGTGGGGACTGTCACCAGACATCTGTTCACTAGATCAGTAAAAAGCTTGAATTCTTGAACTTTGTTGGTGGATTCAACAACTTTACTATTGAGAAAAACAAGATAACTGGAAGAAAAAAAGAAAAGAAAAAAGATGGTTATGGTAGTGTTCACTTCATAATTGAGATTAATTAACTTTCCTCCCTTAAGAACTTACTCCAGCCAAATGTTCTGAACAGTTTCCTGCTGCATCACTGCCCCCAGAGCTGCTTCATAAGCATCCAGGGCTTCACCAACACTTGCATGAAGGGACTGGCACAAACTGTTTATATAAAAAGATAAAAACTGTTATATGTCATAAACAATATGTGTAATTACACATTAAGAGTAAGATATAATTAAGAATTTCCCATTCTCAGACGCAGGAAAAAAAAGTAGTGTTTTCAGTTTAACAGTATCATGGACTAATCCATCAGTCAATTTACTAGAATGGGTAAGTCTCAAAAGCAGGTTACAAGGAATAATAAAACAACCATGAAGTTTGAAATGCAATCCTTAAAAGTAAGTATTACAAACTGCCTTCTACTCTTGTAAAGTACCCCCTACTAATCCTTCTAAAGGTAATTCTCTAATTGCTACAGAATGGAGATAAGTCTTGAGTTTCCATTTGGAAAGGTCCAGAACAATACATTTTGAAGTCCAATTAAAGCCACTTGAGAAACAGTATCAGGATCTACAGTCGAAACATACTGATTGTGTCAGAGGGGAAAAAAAACCCTGCCAAGAAAGGTCAAAACCCCCTCCCCTTAATTTTGTTCAACAGCTTCTCAAAGAAACATACAGTTAGACCAACACACAAGACCTCATCAAAGACAGAAGCAGACACATTCTTAGATCAAGACACAGTGAAAACTCCATATTTCAAAGTGTAATGTAACAATGAAAAAAGGTAAGACTTTCAATAAGTAATAGAGGGGGGAATCTAACAACCTCATAAAGGACTATACAGAAATATATTAAGATAAGGCTGACCTTCCTACCTTGCTACAGAACCCTCCTGACTCAAGTCACATAATCAGTGGTTGATTCTACTCCTGCTTTCCCCAGGAATTACGAACTAAATCACCTATTTTCTACTCTAAAACAGTGTGTGTAAACATTTGTGTGCAAACACAAATGCGTGCACACACAAATGATCTTGCCAAGTAAAACACTGTTACAAGGCCTTTAAGGCATTGCTGATTTCAATCTATTTGCAGTTGGTAAAAGTGAACTTGATATATCTTTTGTCCTCCATGTCTGAAGAAAGGAAATACAGATACATAGGCCCAGACACCTGGACACTTACTGCAGCAAAACTTAAAACAGAGAAACACTCAATTATTAGCTCTGAAAGTAATTTAGGTACTTATTTCAAGAACATTTATTCTCCCTCTTAGAAGCAGGTGCTAAAACACCGGAGAATCTGAGCTTAAGTCAGGATACTTTATAACTAAATACTGACTTCAAGTATCTTAGTAACAATACCTCTACTATGTAAGTGCCAAAACCAAAACTGAGCTTGTCAAGAAGTATTTTGTTAAAAAAAAAAAAATTTAGAAGTGTAGTAATAGACAATGCAAAATAAACCCATAATCTTTATGAAAGGTCTAGATCAAATTTTCTTGAAAACCATACATTTTACCTGGAAGTTGTCCACCAACTAAAAATAATAAGCAACAGTGTTGAAGAAGTTCTGAAGAGTCCTCACTCTGTATGTGAAGCAAGATCATCCTTGCCCTTTTACTTACCTGAAAAGCCAAACAGCTACTTGTGAAGACTGACAAACCCACACTACAAAATGGTAAACTTCTTAAACAGCCTAAGCCAGCACCTCAGTAACCACATTTAAGTAATTAGTGTAAGTTACAGATGGCTAATAATGTGGTGTCTGGCAATCCTGTGTACTGCTGCTATCAAAAGGAATGACTGAAGAAATAAGGAAAAAAAGCAATAAAGAAAAAAGTTTGTGTATAAGTGATAAAGACATGTATAACTTTACAACCTCTAGCAGAGGAATAGGTCACCCTCCTGCATTACTTTGCTGTGGAGTTTCTTCATGAACAGCTGAAACAATGAGTCAAGGAGCTGGGGAGATCAGGACTAAACAGAATGGAAACTTTTGTGAAGTAAAACTGTTGTAAAATAAAAGGGAGACAACTGAAAGCCAAGAGAATTAAAAACACTACTAGTTGCAGCAACCTAAAACAAAAGTAAAACAAACAAAAAATCATTTTGAGATGAACACACCTATTACCATAGGTCAGAATTTCTGGAAGATTTCTCAAGTGGAAAATTTAAGTTGACATGCAACTCAGTTTCATAAAACTATCTCCATTGTGCAGCAGGCCAGTAGGTTCTCTAGGGACTGGCCAATCATTTATTCAGAGAATCCAAAGCAACACACCATCAGGCAAGTAATGAATACTCTGCTTTTGAAAATGCAATTTACTCAGACACAATAGCTGTTCCTCAGAAATTCCTGGGAAAAATCTCACCAGTAGATCTGCCACAGATATGGGATTTGCTGGTTAACAACATCATCTGTAAGATGTTCTTTATAGAGAGGTGATGTAAATTCAATTGGCATTGGAAAATTCAAGAGATATCTACAAGAGAAAAAAGGAGTAGTAAACAAGAATAGCCTTGTACATGGAAGAATCCTATGTAGATGTAACGTTCAGTTACGATGTTCAGTTCATGAAAAATACTAAAAAACATGCACTTTTCCTAGGTTTCAGTTTAACTCTATCCAGATAAAATCTGTTAAAAAGCATTGCACAGAAATACAGAAATAATTAATACAGAAGGCATTTACTCTCTAATTATGTACAAAGTTAAATGTTGTCTTATATGACAGACTCTCCCCTTCCTTCATAACATGCATCAAGTACATAAATAAATATAAGCAAGAATAAAATCTAACACCTAACTTAGAGACAAAAACATTTCAAAAGCTCATCTGAATGAGCTTTAGCATGGAAGGCTTTTGCTTTGCAGACCTTCAGAAATATCTGTTTTGACCATAGGGAACTTGCAGATTTCAAAACTTCTGTCTTTCAAGTAGGTGCTAAAATTCATGGGGAAAATCATCAGGCTATATATGAAACCTGCATCCTTACATCAACAATAACCTAATTAATAACATGCTGAACCTCTTGATGGAGGTCTTTTTCAAGTGCCTAAACAAGAGTATTTTAGATAGGCAATTTTAGGCTCTTAGCTTTAGGGCAGAAAGAAAATAAACAAAACCAACTTTGGCATATATATATATATTTAATTGATTTTCACTGCCCAAATCCAGACATTCTACTTGCTTGCTATTTCATTTTTAGATGCTTATGGCTTTATAAATTAGCGTCTATGCAAAAACAAGTGTAAACCTTACACCAAATCACCATTCACTGAAGTTTTGGCAAAATATGACATGCTAAAAAACAGAGTTTTTAAGTTCTAGATTATCATGCAAATCAAGAAAATACCAATATTGCCAACATTTAAATTAAAAAATTATTCTAAACGTACCTTAAGAGATCCATGGGACCATGTTGTTGGCATGTATTCTCAAAAAAAGCTGCTACGAAATCTTGCAGCAGTGGAAGAATACTGCTTGACTTTTCCTGTTTTGTTGTTTGGGTTTTTTTTAAAAACAATGAAAAAAATTAAAATCAAACATCAACTTGAATATGCTAAGACTAATTTAGGCAAAAACAAAAAAAAAAATCAAACGAGGTGTGTCTATCTCTACAATGCTTCATTGTCTTCATTCTCTCACAAATCAAGTTTAAATGGGGCAGTGAACAGTAGAAAGAAACTGAAAAAATATTACAGGGTATAATTTTACTTTGTTACTCCTGCTTAAGGATATTATTAAACACTGAATTAGAACAAACCAAATTATAATCTACGATTTTATGTAATTGGTAAGATTATCTTTTATCATGTCACTTGTCTTGCCAATTATACTTTTCCTAATTACTGGAAGGAGTTTTAGACATTACAAAAATATCACTAAGTCGAACCAATTTGATAAGACTTTTAAACAACACATTAACCCCAAACTTTGCAGAGCTAGCAGACCAGCAAATAAGTTTTCAAGTGGAATATTACCTGCGAAACAAGAAATTTACACAATCGATAAAAAATTTCTGCATTCTGAGGATTCTTCTCAAAAGCTCCAATCCACACCCTGTGGGCATTTTCGCTCTGCTCCATCTGCAAATATAAGGTGGCCAAACTCTCCAAGAGCTGACAGTTGTTAGGGCAGAGCTCCAATAAAGATCTACAAAGTTCTGCAGCAGACTCCCACCTTAAAGAAAAGTAAAGGTTAAGTTTAACAAAAAAGAGTTGAGTATTCCAGTTAAGAATTGTCTTGAAACAATTTACCTTTCCAGAAGTTTCAGCAAAGCTATCTTGTTTCTGTAGAGAGGAAAGCAGATGGCTATTCTTTTGTCAGCCTCAAGGCTTTCATCAGTACATGTTTTGACTGCATCTTCAAAACAAAAGTAAAAAACAAAGCCTTTACACCTCAAACAGTGTCAAAGTTATGCAAAATCTCCTTGAACATAAGGACTAAACATAAGCCTGAAAAGATACTTCTGAAAGTGCTGTTTTTGCAAATTATTAGAAATAGATGATGATCATGTTTGGAAAAGGTCTCTTTACTTAACGCCACAGTACAAAGATAAATCTTTCAGTTTCATCTCTTACTCATTTTAAAAGCAGGAAACATCCTACCAATGAAACATTAAGACAATGTTACAGAGAGAAGCATATCCCTAGATTTCAAATCACATTCTAGGATTTTCAGTGTAGTTGCTGAAAGCTGTTGAAGCAAAAGCTAATATAGGATATTATTTTTCTCCTCAGTAATAAAGAGTCATAACAATAAACACCCCATTACTATAGCTAGACTGCCTTCACTCACACAGTTGGGCTACTCCGTTGATCCTTGAGTATTTCAACACTGCTTTACCACCAGCAGCACAGGTATTTTCCCAGTGGCAACTCAATACTGCTGCTGGCTAACCACTAAATACTGACATTTATAAATACTATGTAACAGCATTTGTCTGCTAGTATGAAATCTACCTCTGGCAGCAACACCGTAAGCTAAAAACTCAATTTTTTTGTAGTATCTTCATCTTACTTTTTAAAAAATATATTCAATTTACTTAAACTCTGAATTAAGATAAACATGCACTGTTCTGCCTCTTTTAAGGAAATGCACTAGTATTCCAGGCCCATAAACATATCCTGCTGAGGGAAGAAAGGGTAAGAAAGAACGACAGCTGAAGCTTGGCTTTATGCTTGCATAAGCCCAAGAAAACTAGCAATGTCATACAATCACAAGTCACTGACTGGTCTTTTTCTCTGAACCATCACAGTCTACCAAGATAAAGCTGTGGGTTGAAACTACACTGAAAAACTCTGTGTTGGATAAGCACCCATGAATGTAGATTTTCCTTATTATCCTGTTCAAATCAAAATGCAGTATTCACTGGATTAATTCAATGGCTTAACATAGCACTGCCTTGAAAGTCTGAAGTTGAATAATACTTCTTGAATTACAACATATGAAGAATGTATTAAATATTTACCACCTTAATCTTACCTTCAAACATGGCTAGAAGTGTATCAGGATCAGTCTTCACATCTTGAGCTGTCTGCCATGGTATTAAAAATGGCTCTTTGTGCACAATCCTTGAAGGACTGACATTAGCAGGATCATAGAACTTGACTGGGAGAACACCAAATTCAATTAGATGTATGTAAGCCAGCCAAGCCAAGCAACGGTCACTTGCAGTAAGGTGTTCTGATATTATCTTTTCATTTGCTGATTTTAAAGCACTCTGTAAAGGTTAAAAGAAATAAAGACTTTGTGGTTGAAACGTAGTGTAAGATTTATGAATGGGAAAAGAAAACAGGAAGAGCAGGTTTTAATATTCTCAAAACTTTTCCAGAGAAAAGACCAGGACTAATCCTTTATGTAAATCAGGACCATATTCAGCTTATGTGAATATGTGGCTATTCAAATTATCTGCAATTCCTAATAAAATTTCTAGTTCAGAAAAACAGCAGAAGATTGTTATTGGAAAAAGTGAAGAGAGACACTTTGAAAACATCCATCTCCTAATGTGTTCATTCTATTTTCCTGCTTTACTCTCCTATTACTTCCAGTTCCAAAGAAGTCTGGATAGATACTAAATCTATCCAGTATCTAGATACAACTCATCTACAACTCGGATTCAACTTACTATATCCTACTAGGTTTTGTGCATTTGGGTTGTTTGGTTGTTTGTTAGGCTTGGGGTTTTTATTTATTGAATTCTAGTTATAAAACTACTAAGTTACACCTATTCAAGCCTACTGAGCAGCCACCATCTCCAGGTGTGCTTTAAAAAAGTGTTTTGGAAACCTTACTGAGAACAAGGATACTATTTCAAATTTTTCTACTAGTCCAGTTTAACTAGCAAATCCCAAATACAATAATTAGAGCATGCAATTAAATAAAGTCTAAATACAAATTCCTTCTAAAACACAACAGAACCTCATGACTAGTGATGTGCCAACATTTTTCTGGACAAACACAGTATGATCAAAGAAGGCATTTTTCAAGAGAATGAATATACTTGCAAATTTATGCAAAATACAGCAGGACACATGTCTTGAAGTTGGTGAAAACTGGTGTTTCAAAAGCATTTCACTTATTCCACAAAATACTTGAAAAAAATTGCTTTCAAGTTTTCCAATACACTGTGGTATCTACTCTGAAGTAGCAGTAACTTGGAAATTATTTTCTCTGAAATATTATTAAATAATCTCTTGCCAAGCCATTCTTTTGAACTACACATTACAGATTAATTCGGAAAAATAATAGTTTGGCTTTATGATGATGCTTTGTAGAAAGGTACGGGTAACCAACCAGTATTATTCTCCCTGGATTCTCTCACTGGACTTCCATGTTGATTTGACACAAACAGATTTTTTTCCCTTATGCTCTTTTTATTCATTCAGAATAACATTTCTCAGTACATCTGGGGAAACCAGCACCGCATTGTGCTTTCCTGTTCCAACTGGAGCCAGACAAAAGCCTGAGGTTCTCAAGCTCTGTCTGAGGGCAATGGCAGGCTGCAGCAAGAAACAGGTGGCACCTTCTGGCAGGAATGAAACAACTTGCAACTGAAAGGACAGAGCTCCCACTTTGGGAGAGGGTGATGTCCATTTCTCACCCTCAACCACCACTTTTATCATCCATGCAACAGTTAACAGTCACCTAAATTACTTTTACAGTCATAGTTCTGGCCTGAGATAACGCAATGACTTCAGAGTTGATAGGAGCAATAAAATCTAATTTTGCAGTCTCCAGATTTGAGAGCAGGGTAATACTGTCAGATAACTACTATATTCTTCCCCAAGAACTACTGGTTTGATAATTTCTGTAGCAATTTTGACTAGCTGAGGCAATACTCACAGGCCTTTCATTGCAAAAACCTGATCTATGGTTTACTAGAAAGCAAAAAACAAAGTATCTCTCTAGGAATTATTTTGAGACATAGTAGTCTAGGCTATTAGCTACACAAACAAAAAAGTATGCAACAGAACTCCCCCAAAGGTATCTAGCTTTTACAGTGGCCATCACAGCTCAAAGCAGAAGCCTCTATTTGTTGAAAAAGTTCTCCTGAAGGAAGACACCAAGTTCCATTCCACCAAGTTCAAACTACCACAGTCACACACATTAAAAAGGTGAAGCTATGAAAACACTTCTGGGGTGGTAATTTGTAAGTTACCTGCAGCAGAACAAGAGCATTCTGACGTCTTCCTGTAAACAGGCTTAAATGAACCCTGTAGAGGAGAGTCTCCAGTAGCTGAAAGGACACAAGATTCGGGTTTTCTCCTCCTCCTGTCACTTCCATTAGGAACTGTAGCATCCTCCCACATACATAGTCTTTTCCATCAAAAGAATTCTCCAAATTCAAAAACTAGAGAAATAAATCATAGTAAAAACAATCACAATATAAGTAAAGCTTCTAGGTTAAAGTTTTCAAATCACACAGATCACAAACTTTGAATAATGTCTTTTGCTATCTTATGAACTGTTTCACTCCATCACACCAAATTTTCATATTGAACCTCAAAAGATACCACTTTTAATATGTACAAGAAGATCCAAATTCTGCAATCAGTGTAACAGTGTAACATATTGATTTTAAAAAACTCTTACTACCTGGGGAAAACTGATTTCTACAAATAACTTACAAGAACTTGAGTAATTTAATTTTCAACTTTTGAGTTTTCAAAAAACTACAGTGTTTTTCATTTGACACTTTCCCTGTCACACATGCTGACTATACAGTAGAAAACATACACTTACAGGAACATTTCATATATACTTTGAAATTTTTACTTACTGTCCACCAGATTTGATAAGAGGGAGCATATGCCACTGCTGTTTCACACATTTCCTGTATCTCCTCCTTAGTTCCTCTTTTTGAGAAAAGTCTGAGGTAATGACACCAAATTTCAGGATTTTCTTTGTTGTTCTCAAGGGCTCGAGCCAAAACATTTAAAGTAGAATCTAAACACTCAGACGACGAACTGCAAAAATTAAATATTGAAAAAAGTACTCAGGTCAACTGTGTTGGTATTATGACTTACACAGTACCAAATATGAAAACAGATGCTTTTAGTTTGAATGGAAGTCACACATAGTAGGCCATCATTTTTTACACATTGTCCTTCACTATCAAGGTTTCAAAGCTTCATCAAGTTTCCTACCTTCAGAGGTTATCAGGTACAATTATCACAGTGCACAGAAAGTGCACTGTGCAAAGTAAGTATTCTATCAAGATCGCCAATTCAAATAAGAGTTGAAATTAATTGCAAATGGGTAAGATTGATCGGTAAGCAAAGTTCTCACGCTGCAAGTATATAAAGGCATTTACATCATAAAGGCTTAAGAACTTAAGTAGATATTTTAAAGGTGCAGTGAAATAAGCTATATTTTTGTTAAATATTTAATTTACTTTCTATAGTCATTAAATATAAGCCTTTATTTCAGCATATCATACTGGTTATGTCTCTAAGACATGAAAAAAATGAAATTTTCTTTTTTGAAATAACAAATTGTGAGATGACACCCGCCAAGTAACATAAGATCAGCCGAAATAACTGACTGTACTGCAAACCACAAAGCTAAGCTTTAATTCATAAATACATCTTCCATAAAACCACAGAATGCTTCTGAAGTTCCACTTATTCTGAAAATATCTTTAGAAATTATTTTGTATGGACATTTATGAGAAGCAGTACACAAGTCTCAAAAAAAACCTAACACAGCTAACCATGCATAAGTCTGAAGCTTTTCCAATCCCACTACTTTCACCTACTACAGCAGTCAAATTTCTTCAGAGTACTGAGGAAGGGGGAATGAGAGAGGTGGCTGTTTTAGGAAATGGGTGTATACACTGGCCTTTCCAGTTCTACGCCTTCTACTGTTCAGGCACATACTGATACAGGTAAACTGATTTTTTTCTTATATTTTCCATTAACCACAGTTTAAACAAGGCTTTTAAAGTAGAAAGCTCTTTTAAAGCTCTTCTCCATTCCTCTTGCTTCCTGCTACAGTTGTTTAACTGTACCTCATTATTAAAATTGAAGTTAATCATCATAATGGATGAAACCATTATGACAGAATTCCTATTGAAATTATCTGACTGCCAACAGAAACATGGTGCCCTGCAGCATAATTTTAAGGAACAAAAACTAGAGAAACTTAGGAAACCAGTTAAAAAGAAATCACAAAATAAGAAATCAAGTGCTCAGTTGGATGATTTCTACAGGGATAAAACCAGTTAGCATAACCGTACTTATAAGAAAGTTTGCTGATGCAAGTAATTTCAAACATTATTCCAATCATTTACTCAGTAGAGGAGAATGATTTCAGCTCATTGGTCCACTTTTACTGCTAGAAGTAGAGCATTCCTCTATAATCTTACACAGAGCACTTTTTAAACATGAACAATTATTTCCCCACACTACTTTCCATCAACTTCCATTCTGAATCAAAATCTACCCAAAGATAAACTACCAGTGTAAGTTATTACTCATATACTGTACTAAATAGGAAATATATTCTAATCTATTTTTCAGCCTGCTTTAAAGTAATGAATTATTTGTGGCATTGTTGAAGAAAGCTCCTTAACATCAAATAGGAAACTTGATCATAGCAGCAAGGGCAAATGTAGCAAGCTCTCAAATGTAGCAGACGTACCCTTCATTTTGATTCAAGTATTTATATGCAAGTTTAATCCAAAGCTGTACATCACAGGGGTTTTCTTGGACACTTGCTTCCAAGTTGGAAATGTCATCAGTCTCACTTGTAAAATACCGAACATCATCTGGAGTCACCACAGTATCAAGCACTGGAACTCTTTTTTTATGTTCTGTGGGATGGGCTGTAAATAATATACAAATTTTTAAAAATAGAAAATTTCCTTTTTAAAACAGTAGTGATCTGTAACTCTCACAAGAGGTGGCATTTATATATTTGAAGTATACCCATTGATCAGAACTAAAGAGCATTATCTCAGCACCCTTCAAACTGTATTGCCTTAGAGAACCAGTTATATTTCAAATGCGAAGGAATGCAAGAATTAGCAGTAAAGGCTGCCTTGATCAATAGACACCAACTAAGGCAGCTCATAAGGCAGCATTAGGAACTAAGACACATTTGACAATGAAAAATTTATCTCAATTCTGAGCCTCAAAAAATCCTTTTTAGAGATTTGTTAAAAAATCCTAAAGCTCCTGTGTCGCTGTTGGACATGAAATAAAGAGTGTGGATGCAATGCAACAGGCAGAGGGAGGATGATCAGAAGCCTTTATTTCTGAACTTTTCAGCCTCTTTATTGGGTGTTACAATACAGGTTTAACATGATTGGTGGTAAAGGGAACACCACCTTTCTTGTCCCATTGGTGGAACAAGAGAAAAACACACCAGCACAGCTGTACTGGGTTTTGAGAAAAATGAAGTTATTTACAAAACTGGTCCTTAAGAGAAAATGTTCTCAAGAGACTTTCCCTTGGGAACAGATCAGCCACTGACAGGCTGGGAACTCTCTCTGGCTCAGAAAATCAGGTCCACACTCCTACCTGCAAGAGTCACGTGTGAAACGCTGTCAGGTTACTGATGCTCTAGAAGCTTCCAAGTCTCAAATGCTACTTTTTTTTAACTCCTGACCTCACACCAAATACTAACTGTGCACAAATTTAAAGTAACTGAACACTGATGTTTTACTATTTAAAGTTCAGGGGGAGGGGGAAGGAGAAAGCAGAGCTATTGAAGGAAAATATTTTTTTTTTTAAATCCTAATGGTGTATGGGCAAGGCTGAAACGTTCTAGGGAAACAGTTCCTTATGTTCCTTTAAAGAACAGGTAAATAGAAATTCCACCCTAATTTCCAGTCACATTAAAGAAGGAAAAACTAACAGAATTACAATGGAGGTCAACCTTTACCCAAAAATCTATGTAAAATAAAGTTTGCATACAAGAACTATAAAGTCAAGAAAGCCATTAAAAGCATTGGTTTTCTCAAGAAGCATTTTAAAAATCCAAATGTTACAAAGAAGCGGGTGAGTTTTTTCCTCCAGCATTCATTTAAAGGGTGCCACATATCCAGATTACCATATTTAATAGGTCCAACAAACTGCTCCTCTTCACTGCTGCTACTATCTAACAGAGGTTTTCTCCAGTACTTTGGTCTCCATTTCCTTTTCTCTTTCCAAGTTGTATGTGGAGGTGCTGTAACCAAACAAGGCAGTAAAAATTCTTTCACTTTTCTGTATTCAAGACTAAAATATCTTTCCTAATAAAGGTTCTAAATAAAAAGATTATGAGTTCAACAAAAGTGTATAAATTTCAATACTACTTATTTATAATTTATTGTGCTTAAGTGCATAAATAAATTCTACATAAGGAACTCTGAAACTATTGTATTGTTGCCTTAAACTCTGTTGACTTTATTTTACCATAATCAGAATTTATAATACTGAGATAAATAAACTATATGAAAATATGTTCTTGGTTTACAAAATCATCAAGATACTTGGATAACTTTTAAAAATTTATATATATTGTATTTAATCTACCAAGTTACTTACTGTGACTTTTACTCTCGTTGACATTGCTGGCCAGAAGAACAGCCATCTGATCCACCGACATACGATCTTGGTTTATACCAAAAAGTTTTTCAACGTATTTTTCTGAAACAAGAATGTGTGCAGTTTAGGTAAGCATATAGATTAAAATAGTTAAGTAACTTAACAGCAATTTAACAAAATCTATGCTAAATTTATGAAATATGACTGCATTAAGAGGCATGGTGATTTAACACACTAGCATAAAGAAAAGAAAATTAAGTAAGTTCCATTTGGCAACTTGCCTATGTGCCAAAGGCATTGTTATAAAATTCTACCTCCACTGAAACAGGTCAGTCCAGTAGTTACAGAAAGAACAGAGGCAGGAGTGAGGTAAAGAATCCATGTTCACTGCTCCCCAAGACCCTGAATCCCAGCAATACTTTTCTTTGAGTGAAATGTTCCTCAGAGCAGTGACTTATTTCTTTTCTGTAAGACACCAAGGTAACCACCCACTACAAAGGATTGAAATGGACAACCAAAGAAACTTCATGTATCTGTATCTCATATACTGCTTCGCATCAAAGTCCTTGCACCTAGAGCTTTTAATGAAACACATTCCCTTCAGATATTAATTTTTAGATACAAAAGAGAACAAAAGACTCATAATAACCTGTGGCAGCGCTTATTTCCTCATCAGTGCTTTTTTCTGAACATCCAATCAGTTCTAAATTGTAAGAAAGAATATCCTGAAAGAGCTGCTTACGGCTAAGAGTGCAATCTTTCATGTGCTGCCTAAAAGAAATAAAAAAGCAATCAATACATTTATCATAGGGAAAAAAAAAGTTTTACTACACACTTGGGCGAGGCATAAAGAGAACAATATCCACAGGAAAACTATTGTTTGCTTTTAAATTTGGTTAAATATATCTGGGCCTCTTCTAAACTTAAGCCTACATCACAATACTTAGAACTTTCCAGTTCAAGTAAGTTAATTATAGGAATTAGATATCATTTTGTATCTTAAGGAGTCAAACAATGGTCTGATGACAACAGCTAAAAACTGATCCAGAGTAACATTCATTCTTACTGCACTAGTAGTTAGGTTTCCCTATTGAGTTCATTCCTAACCCATTCATATCCACTTTTAAATATACTGCACAACATTGGTAAACCAATTATTTTTTAATACAATTTAACACCAGCCTTTAAAGAAACAAACTTAGCCAGTACTTTTCCAGGAAACTAGAATTAAACTACAATATTATTTCTTTACTTCATCACTTATTTGGTATACATTTTTCTTATCAAGTGTGCTAAACAGTATCAACCACTATGTGAGGTTCTACAAGGACTTGAAGTTATGCTGAAGTCGTGTGCAACCAGTTCCATTTGAACTACTAGAAAAACGTGAAATATTCTCTATCAGGCCATATTATTTTTATAAATTTGCATCTCGAGAGCCTCCTCTCTCTTCATGGCTTAGATGAAAGTGGTTTGCCTTCCAACTGCGTATCTACAATAGAGTATTAAAGACAACCTTGTCTAGAACTTGTACATAAGATCACACATCCAGATCTTTCAAAGTAAAGAAAACCATACTTATTTCAGACTCAAGAGTCAGACATGTAGAAGAGAGGTTTAGTTTAAGCCAAGAAAATTAAAAAGAACTTACCACTGACAGTCATCATCATTACATGTGCCTGTTAAATCAAAGCGGCAGAAACACTGTTTGGGCTCAATCATATTGCTATATGTTATTGAACTGAGGTACAGCTTTTCCTTGGTACGAAAATAAGGACTAAACCTAAAATGAATCAGCAAATTATTGTCATAAAGCACACAAGGCAAGACATCAGTTTTCTAAAAAGTCGTTAAAAATCACTTTCTGTATTAAATCTCATTTTTTCCAAAACCCTGGTAGTAACCAAAAGCATCATTAACCTACAGGCTAAGAACAAGATAAAAACAAGAGCGAAAGGAACAATTAGGTTGAGAAGTATTCCTTTAAGTTCTTCTCTAGCATTCTCTTCTCCTTTAGGTGCAGAACTTCATTAATATGAAAACTGAAGAGTAGTAAAAAGCCAGTATAGAAAGCAAACTACTGAAAGTGCATTTTAGTAGTTTATAGAAAATCTCATGCTCTAATCAGCATTAAGACCAACACCAAACAGAAGTGTAAAGAGAACTGTTAAAGATTAACTTGAAGAAATAGTGGGGAAAAAAAGATTATAAACCTTAGAATGTAAAAACAAACAAAACCAGTCTTAGTCTAGCAGATTAACACTTATTTTAAATCTTTAGCTGAAGTTTGACAATTTGTAGATCTCTAGCTCCTTCAAGAACTTGATGTCATAAACTACAAGTTAAAATTAATATTCCTGCAAAGATGGCATCCTCCATCTTCTACTACTTAAGACCACAGCAATAAAAACCACACGTAGTAGGATACAACTTCTCCAGTTTAAATTCCAGACTTTTGTTTTCTAAAATTTGGTATCTAGGAACAAAGTTCTCTTTAGTCAAAAGACAAGTGTGTCAAATTGAATACACTTGCAGATGTTACTGTCAAGTCAAGATGAATCACTGTGATTATGCCTCTTTCACTAAAGAGAAATCCAAAAAATACATGACTGAGCCAATTTTGACTCAGATAACGTAAATCCTAGCCAAGTCAAAGAGCTGCTTACAGTCCTCATACCTGTAGGATTTAAACAGCAGAAGAGGACTACGATACGGTCCAAGCGGAAATGGTTTCACTTCAGCTTGTTTACTTTGTGATGTAAAAACATCCATGTCCACTGAAATTTCCTAGGAAATAGATAAACAGATATACAGCAGTTGTGATACCACCTAATAAAGACAAGCTTCACATTTAGTTGTTAAACATTTACCTGACCACACAAGAGATCTTCCTTAGACACAATACAGGCAGTACTTTTCATCAGCAGTTCCTTCAAGCTGTCAGCTTTAGCATAAAGTTTTTTCAGTTCATCAATATTCAAGCCAAGGAACAGCTCAGGCTCCTCTGAAGCCTTTTTAGAAAGTTTGTTTATAGTTTCTTGTTTTGGAGTGTCCATGTGTTTAAGATTTGGCTTAGTAAAAGAATTAGATTCTCTGAAAGATCTCCTTCGTTCTCTGTTTGAATTAGACAACACTTCATCATCAAAGTAGTTTTCTTCACTGTCCAAAGTCAATTTGTCCTGTGTAAGATCATGAAGTGATGGCTGAGGTAATGCAAATTCAGATTCCTCTTCTACATGAGGTGTAGTACTTGATTGTTCCTTCGTTTGAAGTGCACGGGCCTCCTTCAACTTCTGAATCTTTAGGGCATATTCATACTGTAGTTGCTGCAGTCGTTTTTTCTCCAGTGCAATCAATTCTGCTGAAGGCTTTTTTGGACTTGATGCAGGGGAGGTATCCAATTTCAACATTTTGTTTGGCTGAAAAAAAAAATCTTTATTTCAATTTTCTCATCTACTGTTCTATTGACAGGAGGGAAAAACCTAGGCAAAATATTTAATTCAGAGTTTATAAAAACACTTAAAACTCTTGCCTGAAGATTTCAACAAACAGTGGAAAAACAACAGAAGTTTGCCACCAATCAAGTGGCAGATTTGCAGGCTTTCCGATAAACATTACCCTACCATCATGTACAGGGCTTCAACAGAAGTTCTGGCCCCAGTTAAAAGTTGAGCTATAAAACAAGTACACAGTGATGCTGGGAGTAGGAGCAATAAAATTCAGAAAAAATATTTTAGCCTTCTCTCTGTATATTTTGTTTTTCAAAAGAGTATCAGATCCCCTCTGCACAACTTAGCCTGACAATTAATCATTGATCAAAAGTGAACACCAATTTGTTTTTCAAAAACATTGTTTCTGAAATGCTTTCCTGAAATTCATTTTGAATCTTGTTAAGCAAAATTTATACTCTTTTTCCAAGAAGTTTGGTTTAAAAACATGCCGACTTACACCATGATCTTGCTCTAGCTTTCGTTTCCCAATTTCCTTACTTGCTACTGCTTTTGCACGAGCAAGTTCTTCTCCATATTTTAATGCCAGAGCTTTTTTTACTGTAACCCGTTGTTGAACTTTATGTATCTGAAAAAATAGAAATAAAAACTGAATACTAGAGCAAGATGCAAATTTACAGATATGACCAGATAATAAAATATAATTACATGAAATTAATGAGATATAATATAACTAGATGGGAATTACTAAATAATTCAAAGAAAGCCTACTGCCTCCAAAAATCAGGCATCCCATTTCAAGATTTCCAGCTCTAGGAAACAAACATTTCAGAGTGCCAGTTACATGTTCCTGAAGTCTCTTGAGAAACGCCTTGTTAGCATTCAAGATCTTCTCTGTTGCTTGTAGCTGTTCAGCCAGTTTGTTAATTTTATTTTCAGCAATTCGAACATTCTCTCTCTTCTTGGCCTGTTGTTGCAATAAATTTCTCAAGACAGACTCATCCTTCATCAACAGCATTCTGAAATAGAAAAGGAATGTACACAATTTTATCTAAAGGTGAGCTGCCTAGAGCTACTGCTGCTCCTCCAAAACCCGTTATTTAAGAACACAGCTCTCCTCACTTACAAAAAGACTACAAATTAAGCCTCTCCATATAGTCCTAACATCCCTAAGACAGTAAATACTGTCAATATATGCAGCATGTTTCAGCATCCCAAGTTCCGTGTGCAAGTATAATGCGGATGAAAACATTCTAGTTACAAGGACGGGGAAGATTAGCAAATGCTCTCTTTAAAACTGTTTTTAGTATCATGACGACCAGGACACCTATACTCTTGCTTTCTGTTAAGTAACAGCCTAGTTCCATCTTAGGGCACATTAGCAGATTAAAACCCATAATATTATGGCACAGTAGACATATTACAAAAAGCTGCGCATCAAAGGAAGATAAACACTTAGATGGGTGTGGATAAAGAGAGCAGGGCATCTTGTTCTTCAGTTGATGACTGAGCACAAACCAGTTTGTTCACAAGATGGTACAAAAATAATCAAGCAGCAAAAGAAGCTGAGAAGAGGATGCAAAGCACTTGTACTTCCAACCATAACTTGAAATTAGAGTGAAAAACACAGAAGAGGCACACCACAAGAGAAAAGTCAAATTAGGTGGCACAAATAATATTCTAGTCACTGAGCATAAAGACAGCTGAAAACAGTATGACAAATTATACTTAAAAGTGATCAAGCTACAACACAATTCCTTTTCAACAGCAATAGAATTAAAGGCTGAATAGATCAAGACAACAGAAAATATCATTCATTGGTATTTAAATGCTGTAACATTTAAAAATATTTACTCTTCTCATCATAAGCAAAAGGTAGGACTTACAATAGTGAAATGCATACCTATTCCTCCTCAGCTTTGCTTCTGCTTCTGTGACTTGTTTGGCCACTACTGCTATTCTCCCAATTCCATCAACTTCACCATCAGAATTTGCAGGGGATGAACTGTTCTTCACTGGATCAGACTTAATTAAACGCTGTTTCTCACGACTGAAACAAATGTTAAAAACAAAGATGCTCAGAAGCTTCAACATTCATTTTAATGTGTACTCCCAAGAGTTTTTACATCTTTGAAAAGAGTAGCAGGACACAATTTCAAGTTAAAAGCACTTTCCACAACTGCAATCAGTTACTTTAAGTCAGTTCCAATCCAAGGATTTTCTTTAGACCTCTATGTTGTCTTACCAAAAAACAGCATGGGAGAAAAGCGTGAAGGTGATGGCAAGGTTTTTAAACTCAGATCTTCCTTCAAGTTACAAAAGTAGACTAATATGGCTACAAATAAAACATATTTTACATCAACAATTCAAATAAGCTTACCTGGCAATCTCTTCTTTTAGAAGTCTGTATTCTATTTTTTTATCTTCTGGCAGAGCCTCTGGAGTTCTCATTGGATCATTCTCTTTTTCTGATTTTGGAGGGGCTTTGATTTTTGATGCCTGTTACAATTAGACTAAAGTCAGTACCAGTCACACTAACTTAAAATACAGCTGTCAAGTAGTATTTATAAGAGGAATTTCAGCGCCAAGTTAAAGCTGTTCAAGGCTAAGTAAAATCTTTTAAGCCACTACTTTTTTGCTTCACGATGCACTGAATTTTAATTGAAAAAATCAAACCAAAATATGTTACAAGTTCTATCTTCAGGATGCCATCTTCAACAAAAAATTTTGATTAGCTTGTGCAATCCTAATTACAATGTAGTTATCCAGACAGGAGTAATGTACTCACTCTTACCCTCTTCTGATGTAATTCAGTATTTCTTCATCAAATTCTAAAGTTTAAATTTCATATATAAAGAAAAATCATTAAAATTATTAAAATTTTGACAGCAATTACCTCAACATTTCTCCTTGCTTCTTTTATCATAGATTCTAGTCCTCCAAACACACTGCTAGTTGAGTTAGAGGGCTCTCCATCAGACTCACTGTCATCTGAGTCATTTAATGTAACCACAACAGACTTGTGTTTTGGAAGCTGGGGTGAGAATGCAAGTTTTAGAAGACAAAGTTAGAGACACAGGTGCAACAGAAGACATACAAGAAGAGAAAAAGGTTAACTCCTTTTGTCATCACACACATCAATCCCACATTGTAAGGAAAAAATAAACATTTGTACATCTCCACAGGACAGTAATATTACACAGTCCTGATATTGTAACGTGAAAGGTACTCCAACGTTTTCAACCTGCTCCCAAGCATCTGCAGCATATTTATTGGTCCATGGTCATAGCATACAATTCTCAAACATCTAACTCCTATACTTGATTCATTACTTTAACTGCAATTAAAATTATCATCTGTCATTTGCAAGGAATTTTTTTAATTAACTGAGAGGTAAAGCCAATCAAATCTGAATTGATGTGGCAGACATACTAAAACTCCCTCATCTTTCTGCTACACAGTTGTGATGTCTCTTGCCCCACAGTTGTACTTAACTGATCTTACAGTGAGCTGCTCAGGTAGTTTAATTGGTAGAACACCAAAAGAATGTAATGAATAGATGAAATCACTATTAATCACCTTTTGCCAAGACAACTTTATAAAGCTCACTGAAGATCAGGTGATTGCCAATTCCAGCACAAAAAAAAAAAAAATGCAGAAGCAAGCAGACAATCTAGATTAACCTCAAATGCTCTGGGAGTTATAGCTTAGAAAAAAGCAATTTATTTCACATTTCTAGGACTGCTCTTCTCATCTCCCACTGTAGACCTGGATAATTATAGTTATACATTAACCCTTTATCTCAGAATAGAACCTTGTCCAAGCTCTAAGTGTCTTTTAAGCATTAACCCCACTAAAAAAACCACCATTTTTTTTTTAAATGAAAAATACTCCCATTTTAACAATCAGTTCTTTTTGGTACTCTGGGCAATTCTCAAGATATGGGTTGTATCTACTACTTCTGAATGTACTCCAGCTGCATCATTTTTTCACCACAACAGGACAGGCAGGTGAAATTCCAGTTTATGTTGGTGCAAGGCACTGGTCCTCTCCTCACAAATACTCTCTTCCAGCCACACTCACAGACATGCTAACTCTGACATACACACTAGCCACTGAAAAAATTCAACTCCTCCTTTTAAGGAAAGTATTTTCCCCCACAAAAGTTAGTTTTCCAATCAATTTAGTATGTTCAATAAGTTCAGCAATGGGAGTGATGCTCCAGACCCCACTTTAAAGGAAGGGAGACACCAATTGGCCAGGTGCGGGAGGAAGAGCAAGACTGCCTCTGTTTTGGCAATGGTGTCTGTGCTAGTCTGGAAAAGAAAATAATTGAACTACATTTACAATCTCTTAGTTCACTGCATGCTGGCATACTTTGATGCTCTCTACAGCTAGAAATTCTTGCTTCAAAGTCTTTCTAGAATAGCATATGGATTGTCAAAGTGACTAATAATTCAAATGCTTAACTGAAGCTTCACTCTGCTGTGCTGTATCACTAGAAAACCTAAGTCCAAGTCTGCTCTTCACTTAAACTGACCTCAGTTTCAATTCATTATTAGGAATTCCTTATTATTAGGAAGCAACAGTATTTCCTTACTGTGATCACAGCTCGTGGAAGCCTTGGTACTCTAACAAACTTTGTGTTTTGCACCCGAGGCTGAGACACAGTATTAATACTGACAGCAGACAGATTGCTTCTTGGCACAGGCTGCAAGTTGTCTGGAACAGGAGGGGAAGGCGGACCACTGTTACTTGATGTTTCCTAAAAAGTAGAACAAAAACATGGTCTTAAAAATAAACACCATACATAGCTATATTAAAAAGCATCAGTATAAAATAGGCTGTTTCATACACATCTTGGAACTTGAAAATGTGATTTAGGCAACTATTGAAATGTATTAGACAAATGTTGCAATTCTGCAGTAATATCAAAAAGGCACACGAGAAGAGCAGTTATTCACAAGTCAACTGCAAAAGACCCATTAAGTAAGGTCAAAACCAATATATTCTTTCAAAACCACAAGCTTAGCTTCTCCAACAAAAACTGCCAAGACAACAACAACCAGTTAACCTCTTCCAACTCCTTTTCCTAGAAGGCTGAAACAAAGTTACTTGTCTCACTTTCTAACTGAAAGTTCAAAAGTAATAAACATGCTCCAGCAGAAAACCCACCATTCCTTTGATTCCTTTGGCTAACTTCATTTTCAGTACCCTGAAGTTTCATAATTGCTTCAGAAATAACAGGAAAGATGCAATTTACAATTCCAGAGTGGTTCTTGTTGATTTTTTTTTTTTTAAGTTTGCAGAAATGCAGAATAAAACTCCTGTAAGCCTCACTTATAGGAGGTCACATTGAAATTTTAGTCAAGATTGCCATCTAGAGGCTTACATTCAAAAAAACAATAGAGTACCTCAGCTCTGAAAGCACGCTTGTTGGCTAAAGACTTGAGTAATTCTTCTCTTAAGAGCATCTCTTCCTCCTCTTCCTCATCAGCAAATGGAGGCTTTGGTGGCTGTTCAGGCTCTTCAGGGGGAAGAGGGGGAAGAGGTGGAGGTGGCTCAAGAGAAACACAAGGAATACCCTCCATGTAAAGATGGCTCGAAGATGGAACAAGCTGAGAAAAGAAGTAGAACAAAAGTTTGAAATGTGAAAATTACTACTTCTTTATGATTACTTAGCAGAGGTTGAGACCTAGATTATTCCATGGTTTAAAGGTAATCTAAACTGTACCAGTTTAATTAACAGTCAAAGTATATTTACATCCCTGTCAAAGGCTGTCACTAAAGTTAGTAATTTCTCACAGAGGTTAATGGAAGCAATACAGTTACATTTGAACAGTGGAAGCTGTGGAGACATACAAACTAAAGGTAAATGAGAATCTGAACCACAGGTAGTCTATCCAGAGAAACAGAGTTGACCAGCAGTTTTCAAACAGTTTTATGAAACTGTCTTAGCTAACAAAATTACAATTTCCCTTAGTCAAAAGCTCAGAAGTTGTCATGAGAGGAAATGGTACCTTTATTGCTTTTCTGAGTAACAGTCATTCAGTGAAAAAAATTGGTAGTAAAAAAACTCCACAGTAATTCAATTTCCATGTGGACTCTTAGGTGAGAAGACAGAAAACACAGTCAAAAGGCACAGAGTTTGAATGACTGATGAGCTATATGTCTTGGCCTTTCCCCCACTCTAGGTCAGAGATCAAGCCTATCTACCTAGATATGTAGCCTAGAGATAAGAGGCAAGGTTGCCTTGTGCTAACAGTTCCTATTCATTCTTTCTCCTTATGGGCTTCAGACAATTTTTACTTTCAGTATGAAAAAGCACAGCTCTAACAATGAAGAGATTAATTGTTACACTGATTCCACAACTGCATCAGCCAACAGACAGCTGAAATAAAGAGTTTTAAAAACCAACCACAACAGATAGTTCAAGGGAATCATTAAACAGAGTACAGTATCAAAACCAAAATCTCAATTTAATCCTAGCTTTAGCATTAGAAATCAAATACAAAATGAGAATTATCAAGGTTACTTACTGGAATTGGAGGAGGTAGTGGCAAGGAAATGGGTGGTACTGGAGGTGGAAAATACCCTACTGGACATTCAAAGAAAGGAGGCTGCACTGGGGAAGAAGCTGTAATTAAAATACTGAATGTAAGATATCTGACAGATATTTATTAAACAACAACTCATGCTTCAACTGATTTAATGTTGCAAAAAAGAAACAAATGTTTTTACAACGTGCTAATTTCAAAGGTAACACCAGACACAGCACAGTGCCTTTTTTTTACATTTATATATCTTTTAAAAAAGAGTAGTTACATTTTTTTTCTGTTTTACATACAAAATATAAGTACAGCCAACCAGTACTGCTAAGGTAATGCAGCCCTCAAATTGAATTTAATTTGCAAGAATTTACCTTCTAAAACAAGGTATCTAAGCAGCCTGATTACAGGCTACCAAAAATGCAACACAATGCAAAGTAGGAGAGAAGCAGATCCAAAGCACAGCTGATAAATTCTGAAACATTAAATAAGAGAGACTAAGATGCTTTACCAAGAGAGATTTTGTAGCTTATAGATACAAAATAGCAGATGTAGTAATTTATCGACGTAATATATAAGGAAGGCTGACAAGAAAGGAGGAAACAAAACAAAAAAAAAAAGTATGGAAGATGAAAAGCAAGAGAAAAAAGTAGCCAATCAAGTATAGTATGCTTAATGAAGTTCTCAACTCTCCACGTGTTGAGATGGAACACAGAAACCCAACTACCTTAAATGCACCTCAGACTCAAGAGTCAATAAACCATTTAGACTGGAAGAGACTTATAGAAGATATATGACCCCAGCATATGTGCCCAAAGCAAGCCTCCCACGAAGTCAGGTTGTCGAGTTCCAGGTAATATTTGGAGGTTCCACAACATTTAAACCTGCTCTAGTGTTTGACCACCTTCTAGCAGAATTTGCTTTGTTACAATTTAAGTGTTGCTACTTGTCCTTCCTTGCCCACTTGACTGAAAAGCATGGTTGTCTTGTCTGCAACTGCCCACTAAGTAGTTGAAGACGAGCAAAATCTGTCCCAAGCCTTCTCTACACAAATACAGCTTTCTCCATCTCCTGTAAGCAAGGTGCTCCAGTCTCCCAATTAACTTTATGAAAAACAGGCCTGAAACAGTTTCCCTTACTCAAAAAGATCTTTTGTTAGGCTCATTCTAGAATTCACTTATACTGTGAAACCAGAAAACTGGCAATCAGTGATTAACAGGCCCCTCCAGCCACTGAACCCTGACAGTCACAATGCCACAACCCAGGCTATGGTTCATCTGTCACCCAAAGCCACACTGCTGACCCACATGTCACTCAATGTCCACTGGGACCCATGGGCCCTTTTTTTGCAAAGCTGCTGTCTGTCCAGTTAACACCCTGCACAGCTGATTGGGAAGATACAAGCATAAAACCTACAGTACTGCAATGAGAAAAATATACCCTGAAGACTTTAAAAATACCACTGGAGCAGAGGTGGAGTCAACATTAATATAATTAGCTCACCTTAAAATGTTAGTTCTATAATTCAGATAGCTCAAAACAGACTTTCTTTCTAGAACAGTGGCTTATTTCCTATATTTTACCTATTTTTACCAATCAAAATATAAGAAAGCTGTAACTAAGTCTTACCTGGTGAGTTAGTTTCACTGTCTGTATCCATAGCAACTTCATCGTAATTATCATACTGATATATGCCTCCCGCACTCTCTGTAGACTGCTTATCCAAAGACCATCTCAAGTCTGTATCTGATGACTAAGCACACAAAAAAGGATTTTATTTAGCTGGTCTTACATCATCATTTCAGAGTAATATAGAAATATAGAGAGAGAAATGTATTTTGGAAGAAGGCCCGTAGAATATTTTCTTCTAACTGACTTATAAATACAATATACTTATATTGTACAAGAAGTAGAAACTGAGTATTACCTTTTAATCATATCCACGGCAGGTAGCAACCAGACAAAACAACAAGGAGTTTTAAAACCTTATCTCTTCCAGGATGATGGGGTGGGGGGTGTTATGATACATGGAAACAACTTTTTAAATATCTTTTTGGTCATTACGTATCTGGTAAATTTCTGAAAGACTGCAAGTGAATTAAATGCTTTATTTCTGGTAATCTACCATGGCAACTACCAAGAATGCTTGAACTACCCTCACTAGAAACAACTCTCAGGTGAAAAATCTTTTTATTGTCCCAGAAGGAGCCACATGCCCCACTGAGACAAGCCCAGAGACTGTCAACTCATAAATCAGGCTGTCTGAAGATCTCCTAACATTGTATGGATGCAAATCAATTTTCAGGACTGAAAATATACAGAACAACTAAGTAGGACTTCTCAGACTCCGTAACTCGTATCTTTAAGAGGCATACAGAAGACATTCTGGTAGCTTCTAGAATATCTACTGTTTACAGTAAAACATTTTTACTCTCCATTTTCCACTTGGTATTATTATAAAGGTGATTCTTCTACAACATGACCTCAAACAGGGAGCCTCAATTCCCTTAGACGCTGTTTTTCCTTACAGCATTAATAGCTCCAAGCACTTGAAGCATCCAGCTGCAGTGGCTGCACTACTTCCAGGCTGAAAGAATTAATGCTGTAGAAACAGTCTTTTTTTTTCTGTAATGTACCAATGTTTTAAGAGACAGACATGAGCTACTCAGGTGCCCTTTGCTAATCTCAATGAGAGAACAAGAACAGCCTACACGGATAGCATGATTACCACTACAGTAACTATTACTCCATCAATTCGACACCATGTAAGGTTAAACAAATTATCTTTTGTCTAGACTTATATTTTGCCTCAACACAATAGATTAAATACTGCATTGAAAAAATACTACAAAGCAGCCAAGCCCTCCAATGACACTTTGAAAGAAGCAAGCCACTAAGGTTGTATACACAACCTTAAACAAACAAAAAAAAACCCACAAGTCTGAAAATGTGAAGAAAACCTTGAAATCTAAAAGAAGAAAGCCAAAGAAGTTTCACTGATGGGTTAGTGTTAAATTACAGGCTGCTCTTTGATCACAATGTTCAATATATCTTTAGGAGAAAAATGCTTTACCATTAACTTGCAACTGTACAACTCATACAAAACTGATTTTTCCAAATCCAAAGGGAATGCTTGTCTAGCATGGGATTAAAACACTAAACACTGAAGTATATTGAGCTTTTCTTTCATTGCTACATTTTGATTATTCTAGGGGTGGGGAAAGTGGGGACAAGAACAGGGGGATTCAGGCAGGATGGTGACACAAAACCAGGTGGGGCAAGACAGAAACAATTCATTAATCCTAAATGTAATACCAGAACATCAAGTAAGAGATCTGTTACCCTGCTCCTTGATCTCCTCTTTCCTCCAACTAGCTTCATGAATCGATTGTACTGCTCTTCTTGATTTGAGAGGTCCCTAATTTTTCTTATTTCTTCTTCTCTCTTTCTTCTTTCCTCCTCTTCTTCTTGTTTCCTCTGGTCCTCCTCTTTCTGCCGCCTATCTAGTTCCTTTTGCTGCTGAATCTTCTTTGATGTCTTTGTCTGTGGCTTCCTCAGAGCTTGCTTGCCTTTCAATAAAAAAAGTATGTGATTAATTCCATGTTACCTAATTGGTTCCACCTAATCCTAGTGACTAAAGGCTCATTGCTCGCATAACTTTTTTTTTTGGCACCCACACCATTGACAGCCATATCAGTAACGTTAAACTTATTACCTGTAGTACTAGGTTTTTTTGTTGAATGTGCTTTTGTACTGGCTTTGACTTTCTGTGTGACACTTTTTGTTTTTGTTAATTTTTCTTTGCTTTCCTTCATCACCTGCTGTTCTTTTTGCTGCCATTTTTTACTAGCAGACTGAAGTGCAAGAAGCCTAAGTTGCAATTCAGACATCTCCTCTTCATCATCAAGCAGCTTCTTGAGAAGAAAACAGAAGAAAGGACAAGATTAAAAGTCAAGAAACATAATTTAACAACTTTTTCTTTATAAGGTCTTTTGGAATCTTTCCCCAATATTTTTACTAAAAGAAAGCTCAAAATCCTACTTTACTGGTAAGTGTCATTTATTTAAAATTGACAGCTCCTATGACCAGAATGTTTCTAGACTGTAATTTGGAAAAAGCCATCAGAGTATTATAATGCAATCATACCTCATCTATGGAGGAATATTTTCTTACCTTTTCAGATGCAACATCCGAACTGCTAAGCTTTCGTGCTGATGTTTGCTCTTTGTCTTCTGCACCTTCCAAGAGAAAAAAATACCATATTTTTCAACAAGCTGTTTCTCAGGAGAGATACATGAAAATGATACATTAATTTTAATCTATACAATCATATTTTATCAGTATCACCAATACACAGTATAAAACAATAGCAGTGGTAGATGCAAGATCATATGAACAAACATTCATATAAATTTGGCATGTCTGATAAAATCATCATGACTCCATAAGGCTAAGGCAAGATTGTCATTTCTTAGTAACTCTGTCTTAAGGTTCACATGTACTTCCTCAAGAAACAGAGAAAAACAGATTTGCAGACATGGGGAAGACTTCTTGTTATCTGTTTTATACTACCATCTCATATCAGCTGCTGTCCTGAGCATCTCATGTTTCACTGGCTGCTATTTTGAGTAACTGGTCATTCTTTTGCAGAATTAAAGGCCCAAAGCCTCAGTAAGAACATACTTGCTCCATTTCAGACCAAAGAAAAACAGAAGTTATCCTATGGAAATTAAAAGAATAGCACATTGTTTTCCTGCTAAACATTTAGATGTTAAAATATTACTTTCTTAACACTTTGCAAAACATAGCCAATTCTCATAATGTGTGTATATATGTATATACACACACATATTAACATACCATATTTTACATATGGTATGCATAATGCTGTACATATTGCAGTATGACATACATTATAGCAAATAATTAGTAATATAATTGGCTGCAAAAAATACTTACACATTTTTATATAACCATACATTTGTATGTTTATATGCATCAGACAAAGGAAGGAAACATTTAGAGAAGCTTGGAGTTCTTTTGCTATATTAGTCTTCAAAGAAAGATTCCATCCCACAATTCAAAATGGTGGAAAATAAATTCAGATTTTGTACAGCTTTAACTCTTCCTAGCATTTTGTAAAAATTATATTCAGAAAGGCACTGTTTAAAGTACACCAAGAAACATAAACATACATAAACAAAAATGAAACTTAAAATGCTGAAGGTCTTCCTCCTTGCATACACATGCATTTTTTAAAAATACACATACAAGAAAGAGTAGTATCTAATACCCATATGAACTACAGAAAAAAATTTTAAAAGTTAGTGTAATATGTGAAGTTCACATACATATTACATATCCAGTTCACAGGATCAAAGTAGGAAGACAGATGGTATAGTAGTTTTTTTTTGACGTAGGCATATGAAGGGACAGTCTATACAAGCACAAATGCTCTTTCAAACCAGAAGGGGACAACATGGACACAACAGGCTAATGCACAACACAGGAAGTAAAGTGGGGAATACTGTCCAGCCTGTCAGAGCAGCTGAACCACAGCAAATTAATTTGAGAGACTGAAAATTCCTGAGTTTTAAGACAAGTTCTTCAACTTTTACAAGGCTGCAGAAACATCCAGTACACCATGTAAAAATAAATAAAATGGGAAAATCATATTTTCCTGATTTCCCAATACATGCAGTGTGTATTGCAGCAGTAAGGAGATTAATAGAATACATACTCAATACACATGAATCTGCAATAACTCCAATGTTAAAACTCCTATGTCAAATCCAATGTTAAGCCTGCCTTATGCTGTCATAAACATTTGTACATAATCTGTCTGCTTTCAGATCATTTATGTATCATAAATTTGATTAACATGCAAAAATTAAATACTATTAATATGCATATTACAGCATCTATTTTTCACTATCATATGAACTTTTATTATCAAATTCAGTGCTTTTACATTTGGAAGGTGAATTTTTGAGGCTATTTTGCTTTTTAAATAGCTGCTTTACTCCTGTCTTGCCACTCCTGTCTCTTCCCACGGATTACTAGTTCTTCTTTATCACCAAAATTTGTTTTCTTCATGTCTGCCAATAAAACCTGTATGACCTCTTAAAGAACACCAAAAAAAATTTATCATTAATGGGAAACACACTAGAATGAGGTGGTTTGACTACTAATTATCAGTTTTCTCTTTTGTTTTCTTTACAAGAGCTGTCTTGTTCTGAAGTTATACATCTATCATTCCGACTTTCAGTGCTCTAGTCCTACCCCTCTTCATATTCCTGCCAATTACTCACCTGCACTCTTATTCAATCCATTAACTAGTTTGTCTCTTCCCACTCAAATTGATAGTTTACACATACTGGCAAATTAGTGAACATCAGATGACAAGAGATAGCCTCAAGCGCCACCCTCAACCACAGCAATCACTTAGTGGAACGACATGAAGCCTTAGGGTAGGAAGCTTAAGTAAGCTGCCTTATTTTGCTGCAGACTTAGAAGTAAGCTCAAATGCTTTTACCACAGGCCAGGTGGACACGATCACTTCTTTTTCCATAACTAGTTAATGCATCTCAGCAATTACCCTCTTTAGTCAGCAGTCCAGAACTATCCTTGACAAGACACTTATTCTACCCTTTGGCTGCATTTCGTCTACAAATCTTTCCCATTTGTGGCCAAATGATTTCTTGACTATTGGTGAATATAAACAATGATCAAGATAATTCTCATTAAAGTATCTTATGGTGTTAATGTGAGCTTGATCCCTGTATGGGACATTAACTTTTAAGAGTTAGACTTGATGATCCTTGTGGGTGCCTTCTAACTCACAATATTCCACAATTCTGATCTTACACTTAAGAAAACACACAAAGATGAAATGCAGAAAAAGGGGTCTCTAAATGTTCTCTTTTCAGCGAAAAAACCCCCACATTTTGCGTCTGCAGAAAAGAACATGACAAAAGCAGAAATAGAAATTTCAGTGAAAAGTCAATGATTTCTGCTGTGAACAGCAATTAAAACCTTCAAGTCTTGCTCCTCTTCCTCATGCTTTCTGCTAAACAACTGGTCTAAGAAAACACATTATTGAAAATACAAATCCAGAGCAAAAACATGCTTCCAAGCATGTTTATGTAATTTACAGAATTACAAAACAAAAGACTCCAGTACATTAAATCTTTAACTTGTAACTTTTAACATTATAGTTACAGTAACATATTCACCAACACTTAATATTAATAATAATTAATTATATATATCAATTATATTATCATATATAATAATAAATAAATAATAGCAAGCAAATAGAACTTTTCAAACTAAAATAATTTTACAGGTATTTCTTTACCTTGGCCAGATTCTGTTACTTCAGATTTTTGTGAGGACTGCTTCATTCCTTCTTTGCTTTTTTTCAATCTGCTCCTCTCAGCTGGAGTAGGCAGTTTTTGTCTAAGAGGTTTCAGTTCAAATGCCTGAAAGCCCATAACCGGATTTTTCTCCTCAGGAGGTGCTTCTTTTATAGTGTCCGTTTTAATACTGTCATTTTCTACAGTTTTTTGGTCCTCTGTGTCCACTGTTTTTTCATCATCTTGCTTCTCATTTTCTTCCCTGTTGCTCAAAGCCAGTCTCTCATCTTTATTAATGTGTTCAAGTTCTAA
Organism: Poecile atricapillus; assembly: GCF_030490865.1. Taxonomy (NCBI): domain Eukaryota; kingdom Metazoa; phylum Chordata; class Aves; order Passeriformes; family Paridae; genus Poecile; species Poecile atricapillus. The sequence continues at coordinate 40,537,197 of NC_081289.1, read as the reverse complement.
TTGTATCTGCTTATACTTCAAGAGCAGATCCTCAAAACTTTCTTCCACAGAGCTTTCATTTTTAGAAGAGTAGTTCTGCTTTCTAGATGGGGACCTTCCAAAAGTTTTAGCTGAATTACTGGTCAAGAAATTTAAGACAAGAACTTGCATAATCTTAAAACAGTATAAGTATTACCACTGTCAGACCAAATTAAGACAAACATAACTTATGTTCTCATATATTTTACCTCAAGGCTAGTTTGAAAAATATCCTTAAACACAAGCAGCATGCAAAAGCTGTAGCCATTATTACATATTGACAAACATTTTCTCAAACCAACAATTCCAAATATCCTGCTTACACAAGAAGGTCATGAATTGCTGAAAAGTCTCATCTCTTACACCATCCTCCTGGAAACAACAGCTATAATGCTGAGATGGTTTTCTATCATGAAAAGTCAGACTTCCAGAGTTTGTAACTCCAGTACTGACTCCCCATCTCACATTCTGAAAAAGGTTAAATTCTTTCTCACTCATTTTAGTCCTTCATAAAATGCCACATCTAGCCAATACTAAGTCTGGCCATAGCACAATTACACACTGTAGTAAATGAAGTTCAGCAAATGAGGGTAAGGCACAGAAGAATCAATGAACAACTGAAGTGAAAAAAAAATTAACAAAGACTCACAATCAAAACATTCAGAAATGCTTAAGACAACTGGGAATTACTGGTTGCTCAGAAAAGATTGCTTATGAATGTCCAAGGCAAGTAGCGAAAATATTCTTAGGCATCTCTACCCAGAACAAAAGTTGTCACTATTAGAGGTTCAACTCCTCTTACCTTAACCTGACCCTTGAAAATGATCCTGTAAAATAATCGTGCTCAAGGGGAAATATTTCAGGATACCAAGTCAGGTTTTACTCATTTGACTCACAGTATCAACCCCACTGTGGTAACAGCTGACTCACATACCCAATTATGCAGAATGCTTTTTCAACCAAATCATCTCTTAAAGCAATAAGCAGAATAAAACCATAAGCTAAAACAGGTGTCCTCTGAATGCAGACATACTTAATCCAGAGGAAAATGTATTTGTCTTCTGCTCAGAACAAGTACTGACAACTTGGATGTTTTGCTACATTAAGTTCTAACATTAGTATGAAGAATCTCGACATGTATCCTGCAAAAGCTACCTCTGTAATGTTCTGAAATGTTTTGCTATACAGTGCTTTCTCAAGTGTCAGCACAAAAAGCAGAAACTAGCAAAGATAAACTATATAAAACCCCAAAAAACAATCAGTCTATAAATATCCTGAAAAAACTAAAAGCTGTATGCAGTATAACACCAAATTATGCAATAAGTATATTTGCAAAATTCCCTTCCAACATATTTCTGCTTCCAAAGAGCCAGCTATGTTCATAATTTCCTAAGTCACAGGGAATTTTGAAGCTAATTGACTTACCATCGTTTATAAAAGTAAGTCTAACTGCTATTTGCTATGGGAATACTTCAATAGGGAGCTTCTAAAGTCATCTGGAGATGGATAACAAGACAGTTTTGAGATGTTTTCCATTCTCAGGATAATACAATTGTTAGAAGCTCCCACAATGGAGTTAACCAGAAATCCTGTGGTTCACATACATAGAAAATTTTTTGGGGGGGTCTACACACAGAATGCAGACTCCATGAAGTGCTGTGAAAGGCAGGCATTTAAATATTAATATTTATGTAAATATTAAAACAACAACTGTGCTTCAACCAACTCAAGAGAAATTTCATCCAAGAACCAAAAAGAAGAAACTGGGAGTCAGAAATGGAAGAAAAATGCACACTGAGAAGAGCTCAAAATTCAATGGAAACAAAGTCCCATTAGATTCAAATTCCACAATTCTCTGTACAAGAATTCCTGGAGAATTACTATATAATGTATTAACATTGCCAAGAATTGAAAGAGAAAAGACTATTAAAAGCTAACACCCCCAAAAAAGTAACAAGGAATCTTTAAATGTTCCACCTTGTCCTTTACTCCACTTACATATATATTCCTGTAAAACCTGGTGCAAAGTTTTTTGATCCTAAATCAAGGAAACAATCTGTGTCTTACCAGATTGACATGGTTTACCCCCGGTTAGCAACTTACTATCCCATACTCTCACTCCTCCCTCCCTTCCATGGTGGGATGGAGAAAGAACCTGGAAAAAGGTAATGTGGGTTGACAAAGTGGGTTGGAAAAAAAAAAAAACAGTTAAATAATGTAAATCAAATAAAATAGTAAAAATAACGAAAACGGAGATAACAAAAAGAGAGAATGGAATAATGCCCAAGAAAGGAGGGTGATACACAATACAATTGCTCACTACCCTCACCTGGACTGAGATGCCCAGCCCCGAGCAGCAATCAGTGGCTCTCAGCCAACTCCCCACAGTTTATACACTGGGCACGACATTCTGTGCTATGCAACACCACTTTGGCTAAGTTTGGGTCTCAGTTTTGCACACTGACAGCTTCTTGTGCACCTCCTCAGCGGCAGAGCATGGGATGCTGCAAGTCCATGACTTAGTGTAGGCACTTCTCAGCAACAACTAAAACACCAGTGTGTTATCAACATTACTCTAATACTGAATCCAAAACACAGCACCGTACCAGCTACTAAGAAGAAGCCAAAACCAGGACTCCAGACACTTAAAACATTTTATTTTCCAAGAGGAATTTCAAATTCAAGGCCACAAGCTTCCTTGTACCAGTTGATATGAAAGTCTCCTCTGAAGTCACATGCCAATGAACTACACCAGTACTCCATTAATGTTAGCAACACAGAGGTACATTAGTAGTTATGAATTCTCTAATATTGGCTGTGTTAGGTGGCAAGGATATGAAAAGCTCTGACAGTAACTCATAGTGAGGGAAAATCATGGACCTTAACTACATGATCCACAAACAACTGAATATTCACTTATTAAAAAGAAAGAGTAATAGAACATTCTCCATCCACCACAGTTCAACAGATGAGTGAATCTTAAGTGCCAGGAATAAAAACATCCTCATTTTCTATTTTTTGTTTGAAAATGGAATTATTAATTTCTGAATACTCTTTTAATTAAAAGGAAGGAGACTCCGCATAAGCCTCACTAAGAAACATTGCAAGGTCTGTTTAGGACAATCTCTACATTTGCCCTGCAAATTACACCTTACACAGAAAGTAACCACTTTCAGGTACTCAGAGCAGCACTGCAAAGAGACCTGAAAACTATTTTCAGCATTAGAATTATCTTACTATGAAACCTTGGGCAAATCACATCTTCATTTGCTGCCTTCTTAAGATAAAACCTTTGAATGAAGGGCTCCAATTAAGTCTTCAATAATGCTTTAACTTTACCACGAGACCAAATAAAAGCACCTCTATTGCTAATTTACATCCGTCCACATTTAAACAAATAAAAATATTAATTATGTAAATAATAATCTTGTATATAAAACAAGATCCAAGAAACCAACCTGCACAGTCTAGCAAAAATACATCCTTTGACTGTTGATACGAAGGACAACACAACACTGCAAATTCCGGAGAACAGGATTTAACCACTATCTCTCTTGCTCAGTGTCTTTTTAATCATCTACATTTTCAGTTAGGCAACAATGCAATTACATCCATTAACCAGGCTGCCCCAAGCTACACTCAGCATCTGTTCTTTACGTTACTTTCTATGGCAAACAAGAAAAATGAGGGAAGCTTTTCCCACCACTTGCACAATTCCTGCTCCTAAAAGGATGAAATATCAGAACTCTAGTAATAAGTGACCTAAATAAATCTTAAGAGCAATCAATGGAGAACATCCTACAAGAAATGGTGTGTATGGCTTTCATCTGAACGCCCATATAAACTACATTTTTGTGTGCAGATCCACTCCAGCTTAGCTAAAACTGACTAAAGCTAAACCTACGTGTAATAGCCTCTGAAGGGATGAAAGCGAAAATGAAAAAAATAGTAGCTCCTTCATTGCCCAATACAGTAAAGCTTAGGGTTTTAGCTTCACAATTGTGACGCTAATTATACATATTAAAACTGCCGCACCAAAGACTGACCCCACTTCACAATATTCGCACTTGGGGCTACAAAAGCAGCCGCTCAGAATCCGACCGACAAAAGCTTCCTTTCAGGCTATGCTTTTCCTTTTTCCCTACACACGACAGATCGGCCAAGCCGCAAGCCAGGTCATGGCAGTAATCCGACTTCCCAGCTGCCTCTCCTTAAGCAGGGCCGGCTGCCCCGGCCAAGCCCCAGGATTAGCTTGGGAGCCTCCTTCTCGGTTACCGTTGCGTGAATCCTACTGCCACAGCGGGAGGGAAACGCGTCCCTTCCCAGGGCTTTCGGCCACGTAGCGCGGAACCGCCACACCCAGGCCCTCAGCAGCAGCACGGGCCCCCCACCCCCGCTCACGTTTTAAGGATACATTTTCGAGGAGAGGGCTCCCTCCAGCCCTGACTGCTACTGAACCCGCTGCCGCCTCCCCCTCCGGGCGGCCTCCCCGGAGGATTGCCAGGCCGGTCGCTGCAGCCTCGGCTCCGGCCCCAGCGCCCACCGCCCCGGTAGGGCCGGCCTCGGAAGCGGAACCGGTCCAGGGCGTTGTGGCTGCGCTCCCAGAAGGAGAGCCGGGGACCCGCATCGGAGTGCGAGCCCGGCGGCATCCGCGGCGCCGGCGGGTGGGAGCGGAACGAGTCCTTAGGCCGGTAGCCGCCGTGGCCGTGCACGTGTCCCGTGTCGGGCGGGGGCTGGTGCCGCGAGCGCGGGAAGGGCCGCCCGGGGGAGGACACGGAGCCGCTCCCGTGGAGGCCGGGGGGCGGCCGGCGCCTCGAGTACGGCCTGCTACTGCTGCTGCTGCTACTGCCGCTACCGAGGCCGCCGGCAGGCTCGGAGCCGCCGCCATAAGGCCCAAAGCCGTTGTTGTCATCGTCGCTGATCTCGCCATCCTCCAGCTCCCCTTCCTCCTTCGGGGAGAGCCCGCTAGGGTCGGGCGCGGCCGCCGCCTCCGCGGCCGCCATGGGCCCACGACAACGGTCTCGGCGCGCCCTGCACCCTCTCAGCCAGGCCGCGCGGACTCTCGCGAGACCACGCCCCGTCCCTCCCGCCCGGGAGGAGATAGAGCCTCGATGCGTAAGAAAAGCAGAGGGGCGGGGCAGCGCCCCTATTTTGGCATCTTGGGTAATGTAGTTCCCCGCTCGGGGAGAGGCCATGCAAAGCACAGCGGGGGGAAGCCAGCCCCTCAGCCTATGGCGGGGCGGCGGGCGGCGGCGGGCGCCAATGGGCGCGCGGCCCTCCATGTTGGTAGAGGAGGCGAGGGAGGAGGTCTCCATCTTATCGAAGGGCACGGAGCTATATGGGTAGGGAGGGGTGGCATGGCGGTGGGCTGCGCTGCACTGCCCTGCTGTCCGCCGCGGGACGATCAGTGGCAGCTCCCTTTAGCGCCGTCCAGGCTGCGGGGGCTTGGGCCTCCTGGGTGCTTATTGTGGGTGCTGACTACCATTCCTCTGTTGGTGGGGCCCGTGCCCCGCTGCTCTCTCCAAATAGTGCGTAGGCTGCTAAAGAAGGGAAGGCAGCGGGTGTTCAGGCATTAACCCCCAGACACATCTTGGTAGCTAAACTAATGTTAAAATCTTTTAGAAGGAGGTTTCTGCAAAGCTCTCCAGACTTGTAATTGCCTAGAAGTTCAGATTGGCCCTAATGCCTTCACTGATACAAGTGACAGGTGAACATCAGAGAACGTAAGACAACTATATAAACACCTTCAGTCATTTGTTTTATTTTCATATCTCCAAGTAGCATTCTGTTGTTACCTAGTTAGTTGTTAAGGGATGCAACATCCTACCAAGACTGCTGACTGGACAGCAGTGATGACTTGTGCAGAAGAAAACTCATTTTAGATAAAACCTTTCTAAGTCAGATTGGTGTCTCCTGTAAAACTCACAAACCCTGACTTTTAAAACTGAGAAACCTGAGTTCTCTCAATTCTTTTCAATTATGCATGCGAATTGTCTGCAGATTTGCCACAATTTTCAAATTTGGAGAAAGATGGCTGTATCTTCATGCTTTTTCTAAGAGTGATTTACTAAGATGTTTTGTTGGGTATTTGTTAGTGAGTTGTCGCACTGTATTAGGAGCGGTGATATTGATGACACAGACTCTCAAGCTTAGTTGCAAAGAGAATGTGTTTTATTCTTCCAGATCCTATTTCATAGGCAGTTCCAAAAGGGTCTGGAGGGCTAAAACTTTCATTGTCCATCAAACCAACACACCACCGTCATCGGACAATTAGGAACAACACCCCTCGACTTTTTCTTGCAAGTAAACAACAAGGAGACAAACAGCACCTGCAAAGATTGTTTTCCTTCTCTAAGGACTGTTTGAGTTCCTCCTCACAATTTCTCAGGGCACACTGTCTCAGGCCAATGAGAGGAGGTTATGTGACTTAGTTTCACAGAGACGCTGTGCTATCTGCCTGATCTCTCACATTCAGCATCCACACTGAGTAATGTGCTATGAAATTACAAGCACCAAAATAAAACTCAGTATCACATTACTATTTCTTTTCCCTTGCCTTCCTCTCTAGACTTCATTTTAATCCAACAAGAATAGAGTGGATAATGGATATGCTTTGTAAAGTCCAAAATGTTGTGCCAAACTTACTTTTCTTTGCTCAAAACACTTTTCACTCTTTTTTTTGATACAGGACAAGCTATATGACTCAAAATAGATGCCATTGCAGTAACTTCATACAAAACAGGATAGAATAATGGAAGGTTTATATCATATCCTAAATTTCTCAATTTTTTTTCTGTTTAAAACAGTGCATGCATTCTTTAAAGATGTTTACAGGGAAGCAAGTTAAAGGTTTGTTTTTTTCACTCTCCCTCCCCAACCCACATATACATCATTCTACTTTAGTGTGTTATGTATGTCAGTACTTGTGTTCAAATTGTTGGTATCTCTAGGAATCAAGCTTACATTATTTTACATATCCCACAGTACTAAAAACATGCAAATATGACATAGGATATACTGAAAACTTTCCCAAGTAGCAGCTGGAGGTCAAGCAGGTTCCTTAAACATTGATGGGTGCATATGTCCATGTCTGAAATCTAGTCCACTATAGTTACAAAGCAGTTTCAGTACTACTACATTAAGCTGCAGAAATCTCCCTCCCTGCACACATCCTTACTTGGGCATCCCAGAGCTTTGCATATATCTGATTCCAGTTGCCTTTGTACAGTTACCTTTTTTTCTAAGTGTTTACATACACCAGTAGGAAATTAGTATCAGTATCTTTTAGATAGGCAAGAAAAACATAGAACTGTAAGGTATTGGGAAAACATCAACTCTTTATGGGAAATTACCCTGATGTGTGTATACCCACTCTATTGATTGTTTATTGTATGTTTACTTACTGTTCATCCAACAAGTGTGCTGAATTTATTAAAAAATGCTATATTATCTGTATTATAAATTTCTGTCTAAGAGAAAACTTAACCATCTGTACTTAACCATCTGTAAAAGAATACCTTGAGAATTTTCCAGTGGTTTTGTATAGCCTATGGTATCATATGTCCCTTCTTTCATTTCAGTCATCTGATATTCCTAGCTTTTTGCTATCATCTAAGGTTATCATACGAGTAATTTTAGATTTCCAGAAAGAAGCAGATTCACCACAGTTAACAAATAGAGAAATCGATAATGTTAAATTATTTTCTGTAAAGGGAATAAAAAGGCATGTGTTAAAAGAATACGTTTTTCTGATGGTTTTGCTACCTACACATTTGAACAAAGGCCATAAACATTTGAAAACTGCAAGGGAGCTGCCATTCAAATAGAAAACATGAAGAAACTTCCTTGCTTAAGACATGAGTAATAGATAAAGAATTTTTTGTGAGGTCTCATTGCAATGTGTGAACTTAAGAGAAAAAATAAATTTTATTTTAGCTGCATTTGACTTCATGCCTCTGAAATAGATTATATTGCTGCTGGAGAAAAAAAGAAATTGTATTTAATAATAAACAATTTCAGTTGCTATAAATGCATATCACATTATTGGCTTTTCGCAAGTATAATGAATGTTATATGCATAAGATTAGAAAATTTTGTTGTATTAATATAGTTTCCTTTATTTCTGTTATTGATGAAACTTAGAAATAGTGGTATAATACATGTATGTTAAGCTATGGCATAGTATTAAAACAAAAACTACTTTTGTTTGTATAACCCAAAGACTGAAAAAGATAGCTAGAGACCCCCTGCATTCTTAGACTATCTTATCCAGATGAAGACCGCCGTGACCAGAGTTCTGGGGGAGAAATTTATTGCATTTCTGTTATCAGGGAATGTAAATCTTGGTGGTGCCAAGAAGATTGATCTATTGGGAAGGGGGCAAGAAAAAACTAAACAGAAGAACACCAAAAATCCTAAGAAGAATGTCTGAATATGTATGAGAATTTATAGATATGTATAGGGTTCTGTTTTTAAAGGACAATCCTTTGTTAGTAAGGTGTGCTCTCTTGGCTGAATGCATAGACACACAGCCATATCTGTATACTTTATTTTTATCTCCTAATTGTCTTTTTATTAAAATTTTAAATTCTATAAAAAAAATATGTGAACCTCATTTTTCACACAGCAAAGGACAAATAGAATCATTTTAAATACAGAAGACCATATGTTTTAGTACAGGAGCACTGAATTTGACTTATTTCAAAGTTTGAGACAGGAAATTAGTAATATGTTTACCATATAAATTAAATTCAATGATAAAAGGTAAAGTAAATTTTGTTTTTACAGAAGCACAGTCTGAATTATAAGGACTTCGCCAGATTTCAGAATATTAAAGACATTCAGTATTTTTTGGTGCTATAACATTTGGCTTAGGCTAAAATTATTTTTGCTTTTCTTGCTTTCCAAGTTTCAGTTACTATCACAGGTTCAGGGTGGAATCCCTGGTTGTTGAGGTAACAAAGATAAATGTATTCTTTGCATTTCCTCCAGAGTTTTGTGTTTTTTCCTAAGTTCTGCCTGTGCCAGCTGACCCAATGTCCAGTTAATCCATAATTTGACACTGTTGCACAATTTCACAGAATTTTGTTGTTCTGTTTCTTAACTTATTTCTTCTGGATTTTTTTGTTTGGTTTTTTTTTGTTGTTTTGGGGTTTTTTTTAAACAGAAAGCTGTGTGAAATCTTCCAGAGAAGAAATCAGTTTCTATCCAAGCAGGAGCATCCAACTTCAAAATAAACACTGAGTGTAGGTAAGTTCTTACTGAACATAGTCTAACACAGTGTCTTGAACACACTGCCTTCACAATACATATGAAAGTAAAAAGAAGTAAAAAGTAGAGGAGACCATAAGTTTGAAAAAAGAACAAAGAATCACACTCAAATAGCAGCCAGAGCTGCATAATGATAGAATTACATGCTTGCCTCTTGACATGCTTAAAATCAACTAGTATTTCACCAAGAGATATATCTGAGCAACTTATGTTAAATACCTAAAGGAATCTTCCCTTGAATGAAGTAAAAGTATGACATATTTATATGAGATAGGAGATTAAAATGATATATTTTACAGAAGACTGTAAAAGGTTTTTAAATAAAAAAGTAGTCAGTAATCTTTATATTGGTATTTATGGTGAGTTAATGCTAAAATACAAATTAGTCACATTGTTATATTCACAGACATGCACTTGGTGATGAGAAAAATCTCCTTTTTATGACTGGGCAATTATTCAGTACCTATCAGTTATTAAAGAAGACTTTTTAAAAATCTGGAAGATGTCAAAATGGGAATTTAGGTTTTTACCTCAGGTATTAATAGTCTGGAAGAGCTGATTCTAAGAGTTCTGTCTTTCCAAAAGACAGAACTCTTGCAATACAAGAAGCTTTTTTCTTTTGCAAGAGACATTATTTTTAGGAACATAAAGTAATCACTGCAGATAACTTCAGATGAAGCACACTCAAGTAGCAGTTAACTCCTTCCTGTTAGATGTTGCTAAAAAGAATGGCTCTTTCCTCTCAGGAACCTCAGCACCCTTTCTTGTTCCCTCAGAGGTTTTCAACTGAGGATCCTGCACTGGTACTTGAGACCCTACACAAGCCTTTTGAGCAAGGACTCCTAGAAGTGAGCAACATGTTGGAGAGAATTAAGCAAGCAAAGTCAGAAAGTGAACCATAGAATTCTTGCCTTCTTCATGGCAAAGAAGACTGTAGGCTTTTTCTGCTGAGTTTGTACTTGTATTGGACACCTAGCCCATGGTTAAACCCAAAGACTGTGGTGTGTAGTGCTTTTTTTTTGCTCTTTGATAGCATGTTTGGTGTTCCTTAATTCTTCAAATTGTGTACAGGGTTGATTAAAGTTATTGATAGTGTTAGTTACAGAATGCAGGTGCTACAGCCAAGTTAGAGATATTTAACAGATCAAGTGTCTGTGGTAATTTTTCATGCTTGGATGGATATGCATGTACATATATAGTCAATTAAGCACAGCATTTTCCACTATTTTTGTATTTTCCTCAGTGCTTTTTAAATACTTCATATATTCCTCAAAACATTAGACATTTAATCTGAAACTAAAAGCTCAAATTAGCATGATTTAAAATTATATAAGCAATTGTAACTTTTCTATTTGATGAGTGAATACTTCAATGGAGTTGGTTCCACACAGAATGCTGGAAGGAGAAAGAAGTGAAGAAATAAATTTCACATTAATTTCCTGAGATTTTTTTTTTCTGATGAGGATCATGAAATTATACTGTAGCATGGTCATCTATTTATAGAAGGTACAATACCTCTGTTTTTGTTAAAAACACTGTAGAAACATATAGAAGCAATATCCTATCATGCCCTGCAGTTTTGAGAATTACTCTGTCCCACATGGCATGTTGCATTTGCTTTCAAGTAAGAAGTGTTCTCAGGTGCAACTAATCCCAGGTGATGGGTAGGACTTGGAGCTTCATGCATATCTCTATTGGATCAACTTGGATCAGTTCCCATCTGTGACTTGGACAGGGAATTTCTGCCTTCAGGGTTTTCCAGATTGGTTGTTCTATGACAGCAGGGCAGTCATGGCAATCTCCACAGGCAGGGCCACAATGTAGTGCTACAGGGTTAAGGACAGAACAGCGAGAGTCCTAGCTGTTGACAGGAGTTTTTGTTGGAAAATGTATCTGTGCTAGTTGGAAATATGCAGAGTTTAAGTTCTATCTATCTATCTATCTATCTATCTATCTATCTATCTATCTATCTATCTATCTATCTATCTATATTCTATATATAGAATATAGGATATTCTATATCCTATAGAGAAATATATCCTATTTCTCTATAGGATATATAGAAATATCCTAGAATATTTCTAGGATATCAAGGGAATATCCTAGAACCAGAGTATCAGGGTGGGTTTTTTTTCAATTAAAACATCAGCTAAAATAACCTTCCATAATTTTGTTTAAGTTTTATTTAATTTTTTTCCATTCAATATCTTTTCATACTAGCTGAAAAAGACATCCCCTTGGACTGTGCCACCAGGTTGCCTGATTATTTATACTATTAAACTTTCCAACAAGGGAGCCAGACTTTAAAAAATGAATGTCTTATAAAAATGGTATTACAAAATAGGAGTATGCATATAACTTCTCGGTAGGTGTGAAGTGTGGGGACTGCAGGCCCAGAGAACTAAACTGATATGTAAAGAGGTGTGGCACAATCCTCAGTGCCAGGACAATTTCTCAGCTTGCAGCAGTTCACTGTTACTTTTAAATGTAATCTGAACTATGAATATGTAGGAAAATTAAAGAATTTTAAATGTTTTGTCCAGCTCCAAACAACTTTTCTTTATGCTATTTTCAGGAAAGCTCAGGAACCTTAACTTGGCAAGGAAACAAGTTGAAGGGGATGGTAGTTACAAAGGCACAGAGGGTTGATATTTGACTTTGCCTGTTCTGCTAAATAGGTGGGCTTAGATTCAATCCCTCAAGAGCAGCTGGTTTTTAGGACTAGCCCACTCTCTAGGTACTTCCTGGAATCATCTCCTCAGAGCAGTCCAAATATGTCTGGAGAGTAGCTTTACAGATAAGCAGTGTCATTTACTGAGAGGTCAGTGTTTCAGCTGCAGCTGACTGCTATTAATTTTTTCATTTACCAGTATAAATATATAAACAAAGTCTTCTGTATTAGTTACTGTAGAAAGATTTCTTTACTGGTTGTTTCAGTTCCCCTGCTGTAAAGTGACTTCAGAGGGGAGATATAATGCAGGAATCTCCTTATGTTAATTAGTAGGAGGACAGTGACATCCATAAGCACAAATTGACTATGTACAAATGTCCTAACACTACTCTTGAGCAACTTGAACCATTCCTGCAAATGTTTCAGTACCTTAAGTCAGCCAGCAGCTACTAGTGACCTGATTCTTGTACAGAAAACTTTTCATTACTAGTTATATTTGCATGTGAGCCTTTTCTAGTAAAACTGTAAGAGCAGTTTTCAGGAAAAAAATTACAAATTCAGAAGCTCTCCATGTGACAGTTCTGACTCTTGAAAAGTTCTTGAATTTCTTGTTTTCACAGCCTTTGACAAATGTTCTTTGGGGTTTGAATCTTTAGGGGAAGGAAAAAGAAAACAGCTCCAGCATGCCTAAGGCTTACACCTAAATTAATGTCTAACATAAGAGAAATTAAACATATAAAATGAATTCCAGATAGTTGGACATATTTACAGGTGGAAGTCTCAAATAATTAGCATAAAAGAAGGCTGGTAAAGTCTCAAGACAAAAGGCTGCAAAATATATTTTAAAAAAGTCATGAGGCAGTCTACAAACATAATCATGGATGTTAAAAATGTTCACTTTTTATTTATTTATTGAGATTTCTTCTGAGAAGATTTTGTTTCAATCCTAGTCATTCTCATTTCTGCATACATATTACCAAATGCCAATGTCATCAAGAAAAAATAAATTACTTGCAAGACTTGGCAGCTGGGAGATAACCTCCTGTTGTTATAGTGATGCCATAGACTTCACAAAACTGAAGAATTTGATATCTTGAAAAGCAAAGCACCAAGTTTTGTTTATATTTGTTATGAGAAGGGTATAAATAAGGCATAAATGCAGATTCCTTTCACAGATGAAGAAGTTACTCCCCAACCCCCACCAGCTTGTCAAAACTTTTTTTCAGAGATTAAAACTTTAGTGCTATCTTAGCGGGTTGTGTACAGTGGCAGGATGTTCTGGAACTTCAATACCAATTTCTGACACTGGGTGGATCTCTGAAGGCAGGAGAACAAGAAAATAAATCTTTAGTTGACACTGTTTTGGCATAAGAAGAGTGGATCGGGCTCCACCCTGTTTGTTAGTGTCTTGATTTCTCCATTTTTAATCTGCTTCAGGACAGAATGACTTCCTGTGGCATTTACTGTTGTTGACTGAAAGAATGGGAGTAAGTTATCACAGCAAAGAAAGAAAGCAGAATACTCAGTGCAATAGTCTTTCTGATGAGAAGCTTCAGTTGCTGAAGGGAATCTGCAATTCTTTGTCATAGGACTTAAACTCATCTTACTTTTGAAATACTTTTTCTGCACCAGTTCTGCTGAATCTGGACTGAAGAGAGAAAGGTAAGGGATATTTCTGCTTAACTTTTGAACACATGTTGTTATAGCCACTTTTTGGTAAAACTTTCTTTATTCCATAGTTTTAGTTTTCCAGGATATTTTCACATTTCATACTTAATTATCCAGTTTCTAAACTGAAAAAAATCTTCAGTTCCCTAGCAGTGTTTGAAGTTGGGTGTGTGCGTATTTGCCCTGGGAGAACCAGGACCAAAATTCTGTACTGCCAAAGTCAAAATGTTGTATTTGCACGACTTATTTTTTTGATTTAATAAGTATTGAATGATACAAAACTCATTCTTTATTAAAAAGTAGATTTCCCAAAATCCAGTTGATTGATCACAGAGTACTTGCTGCTTTTGTCTATCTGCAAAATACAGCTAAATCTGTAGTGCACTTGCCAAGTGCATTATCCTCTAATGCCAAGTGCATTTATCTCTCTGAGGAAATAATATTTATCTGGTTTAACAAAAAACTGAACATTTGCCCAGGTTAGACACAATATATAATTTTTCAGATACAATCTTACAAATACAAGTTTACAATCTACAGTAAATCTAAGAATTATGAGTTTTAATTTATATTATAAACTTCATAATAATTGCTGCAGAGTATGTAAGAAAAATAATTTTCTTCAAAAACATAAGATACCACTGCTGTCCATAGTAGTTTTTAATAGGCTGCAACTGAAGTGTAGAGTCTTTCGTGGCACAAGACCAAATCAATACAAGATTTCTACATTGTATTAAATGTGGAAGGTCCCATTGTGCTGGGGATTTGAATTTGCATTCAGCCCACAGCTGGCTATTTCCCTCATGACCTTTCCTTATAACTTCTTTGGTATTTATATAGGTAACAACTGAAGAATGATTTTATCATTTATATTAATATATTATTTATAATATATTTATATTATATATAATTTCCCTTATTTATATTATATCCTTAGGGTTCAAGGCAACTTTTACAAATGTTTAATAAAATGTTTAATAAAATGCTTCACTGTGTTCAAAAAAAAGGCAGATCGTCTGGTTTTATGTTGTTGTTAAGTTTTTCATGTGATCTGGAACAAGGCATTGACCAGTATTACTTCCCTTCCTTAAATTTTGCCCATTTGTGAAGTTTTTTTAACTTTGTATGATTAACTGCTATAGAAATGTAAAGTACTTGTTGCTAATTCAGAAAGACACAATATCCTCGGTATATAAGCTTGTGTCTTTGTAGCTGATGCTTGTGCCTCTCACCTGTATATAACACCCTGCCATAATGTAACACTAATAGTGCCTTTATTCAATTTTAATATTCATATTAATTTTGATACTTCACTTTCAACTATTCCATGCTTTTAGTAACATAAAAAGATGAAATAAAATTGAAGGTTATTTAAGATGCATTTTACATGCTTTAGTAGATTGTATATGATGGATAATAAATGTAAACTAAGAAATATAACTGCAGAAAAGCGATGTGACAACTATTTTTCTATACTTCCCTAGTCAGAACTGAATTAAATACATATGCAGCAGCCTCTACTGTGCCTCCAATCTTAATCAACTGAAACAGACATAAATGAGGACTACACTGAATAGTGGATAAAGTGAAGAGATGGTTACTGTATTTCTGATAGGAGAACTATCAGGAGCCTATCAGTATTCAACATATAGTTTCATTTATCCATTTGATGGTGTTGTTATCATCTCCCTTGAGTTTTTGGGTCAGTCTTCACACTGTACCACCACATCTTCCCTGACTTGCATGGCATTGCAGCATCATACAGCCACAAAGGGTTCACACCAAAATGCATCAAGTCTGTTTCATTACAAAAGCATCCCACTCTCTTCACCTGGAAAAGGCAAAGAACTGGAGTCACTATGGCTTAGAGCAACTGAAAACAATGCTGGCAAAAGGCAGTGGGGAAGATACAAATTCATATCCTGACTGGAGGCCCAACAGATGAAACACTATCACCCACCGATTACACTGGCAGAGTTTACCCTTCAAACAGCCATTGTGTGGTTTAGTGCCCTTTTATTTCAGATGCAGATAGAGACATTATGAGCAACTGCTTGAAAAGTCTCAGTCAAAAACCGCTTATATTGACATAGCATTTTGGTACTTGAGCTACTGTTCAAAAAAAGCATAATTTACCATCCTATTAAGGAGATTATTTTTGAAATGAACCACACCTTTCCATCGCTCCTCATCTTCCAGTGACTCACAGTGTGGTCTATGTTTTTAACCTCTACACTAAAACATAAATTCACAAATAGTCGGACTTGATAGCTTGTTCATATGGTTTCTCTATTAGGAAGAAATGTTAAGGGATACTACAAATTATTTTTTTCTTTTGCTAAATGCTGCTGAACTAATATCAAAACATACCAGTTGTAAATGATTTTTTTGGGTTTTGTTTGTTGGCTTGTTTTTTGTTTGTTAGAGGGGTTTTTTGTTTGTTTTTGTTGAAAAGCTTCTGAAGTCAGTACAGAATGCAAACAAAACTCTTGTAATACAGACATCCCCAAGAAAATACATTAGTCTGCTGGTTAGAATAGTCAGTTAAAAATAGTAAATCAAATTTCCATCCTTGTTCTGCTTAGTTCTGGCAAATCATGACTAGTTAGCATTGGTCTTCTATGTGCCCAGTGATTTCCAAGTTGTTGATAAAACCGTCATGTCTGCAGTCAGACATCTCTTTTTGAGCTCATTGCATTCAATCTCGATAAAAAGAAGACACAAAAATTGTTTTAAAAAACAATTTGGCAAGCTTGCAAGAATCCAGGCCTAGTCACTAACAACCTGGAGGCAATATTTTTTTATTAAGATTTTATTCCATATCTTGATGTAGCTTTGGTTGATCCCCTCACCTCCCAGTATCTCTACAAATTATTTTAAGCACAATGAAAGTTAGTCATCTTAAATCTTTAGCAGTACTTATCAGAACTGTCTGCTAAACAACCTAGAGGTAAATGTGACAGTTCTTGAGCCAAAGATCTGTCCTAGTTTAGGCTGGGATAGAGTTAATTTCTTCTTGGTAGCTGGTACATTGCTGTGTTTTGGATTCAGTATGAGAATGATGTTGATAACAACCTGGTGTTTCGGTTGTTGCTAAGCTGTGTTTATCCAAGGACTTTCTTGGCCTCATGCACTGACAGTGAGGTGGTACACAATCAAAAAAAAAAAAAAAAAAAAAAACCAAACCCAAAACAAAACAAAATAAACCACAAACACAAAAAAACCCATGAAAAAATACCCTCGCAAAAACAAAACACTAACAAACAAAAAACCCACAAAAGATCTCCAACAAGAAAATCCAAAACAACTGTGAGGGAGCATAGCTTGGACAGTTTACCTGAACTGGCAAAAGGGATATTCCACACTATAGACCATCCTGCATAAACTGAGGGAGTTACCTGTAAGGGAGGCTAACTGGAGTTCAGGGATGGCATCTGGCATCAGTCAGCAGATGATGAGCTATTGCTTTGTTCATCACTTGTTTTTTCCTCTTTATTGTCATTGTTCTTACTTCTTTTTTTCCTTTATCTCAATTATTAAACTGTTCTTATCTCAACCTACAAGTTTTGCTTTTGATTCTCCTCCCCATTCTGCCAGAGTGGGGAGGAATTAAGTGAGTAACTGCGGGGTTCTTAGTTGCCAACTGGGTTTAAACCCCAACAACACCCTAAAATCTAACTATGACCAGTCGGGAAAAAATACATACTTGCATAGTTTTATCACTACTTCTCAGTCTGCCTAAACAAGTTAAACTGCTGATTTGAATCATTATGTATGACAAGTTACACTACTTGCTGTGGCAGATGTGGAGGACATGAGTTTTCACAGGATAAAAATGTATGTAACTTAATGATTCTGAATCATTTAAAAGTTATCTCAATCTAAGAGCCAGCCATTCCTGTTCCCTGCATAGCTATAATTCTGCATAGACTATGCTCCCTGCATAGCTATAATTCTGCATAGACTATGCTCCCTGCATAGCTATAATTCTGCATAGACTATGCTCCCTGCATAGCTATAATTCTGCATAGACTATGCCCTACATTATGCAGCAGAGATGCAGTTCTTATGCCAGTCTACCAAGCACACCCTTGAAGAGACCAATCTCCTCTCCTGAAGTCCGGGGCAGTGAGCTTGCTGTGCACCCTCCTCGCTGCCCTAAGTATCCTGAAAGCCACCATTCCATGGTCACAAACTGCCCTTGGCATCATGTGCCACAGCAGCTCCTCCTTGTTGGGGAGAACAAGGCCCAGCAAAGAACCTCTCCTTGCTGGCTTCTGTGTCACTTGAAGAAGGAAGTTATCATCAACACACTTCAGGAACCTCCTGTATTGCTCGTGGCCTGCTGTGTTGTCCTTCCAATAGATCTTGTTATAGTTGAAGTCCCTTGGGAAGGTGAGAGCTTGTGAATGTGAGGGCGCTCCTATCTGTCGCTGAAAAGATGCATCATTCTGGTATGTCTGAGAGTCTGTATCCTTTCATTCTAACACCGGCCACAGAAGCCATCCCACCATGTCTCCATGGTTCCAGTAAGAGCGTGGCTCTGCAGGCACGTGCACATCTCTAACTCCAGGTCTTTATTCCCTGTGCTGTGTGCGTTTGCATAAAGCCATTTAAGGCAGACCCCCGATGAAGCCAACTCATTGGCTGGGGTGGCTGGAATTCCTTTGTGCTGCTCTTCAGGTGCTCAACTGCTAACCTATTGTTGCCTAAAATCAGATGAAAAACTTTCCAAACAATATTAGAATGGATAATATAAAGAACAGTCTTTTAATGAAAGCTTTCAGGTGCACAGATTATCCCTATGCGCACATGCAGCATCAAATTTTCGCAAGTTTTATAAGTTTAATTACTATATCTAGCTAGTATATCCAATGGGAGACTGGTTGCCCTGGTACCCCACCCTTGGACCTGCCCCACTGGAGTCCCTCCAAAGGGTTATTAGCCCTGTATTTTGTTATGTCTCCCAGGTGCTGGTGGAAAACAAGACGTCCTTGTTGGAAATTCTTTTACTTCAAAATAAAACACAGCATAAACACATAGTTAAACGGTGGGTCACTTGTAATAAATGACTGGAAAAAGGACAATTATGCTACTATGAATAAATTTAATTGGTGTCAATGTTCTTGGATAAATTCATTTAACATAAAGCAAAAGCCTATCCACACATATTTAATTAATGTAATACTTAAAGCTTCATTCAAAGCTCTGTTTTTTTTGGTAAGCAATTTGGATATTTATTCTTCATTTGCTGCTTTATAGTCCACTATGCAAATCCTGGTATGAATAGTTTTGCTAAAGTGTTAAGCACTGACATTTTTAACTGTCTCAAAAATGTTAGGAATTCATCTGTATAGCATTTTCATCTTTTGGTATGAAAATTACTGTTTGCAATTTGGTTGGTATTTTCACAAGCAACTACTAATTATGAATGCTCTACTTAAGATGAATATTTATCTGCAGTATTACTTTTCCCTTCCAGCAGTGTAACTTTTCCCCTTCTGTTTTCTGTAGCTATCTAAATACACTATCAGCATAAAATTTTACAGTCTTACTATGTTGTCTTTTCTAAGAGTGTGACTATTATTCAAGGCCCTTGTGAACAGCTATACTTAATACAATATCAACAATGTTTACAGGGTTTTCATTTCATGTATTGAACAGTGTTTTGTCTTCAATCAGTTTTTGGTTATTGAGAAAACAAGATTAACAACGAAGAATAAAAGATGTTTAAATTAGTATTTAACTTTGAAGCTATATTATTCATAATGCATTCTATCAAGCATAAATATGAATAATGTTCTAAGTGGTGAAGAGAAATGGAAAGTTCTATCTCAGAGATACAAAAAAAAAGGCAGAAAGCCTACTTCTAAAATTGTCTCAAAAGTTTAGAAATGTTATGCTGTATAATGGCAAATCTATGAAATTCCTAGGAAAAGAATGAGTGTTAAAGAGTTATTAGCATGCTGTGTACAGTAACGTTATTATCTTCTTTCTGTTGCACTCCTTTAATCATCTCACATTCCTGCCTCTTATTAAATCATACTTACTTTTTTTTTCTCCTAGGCTCTGCACTGGCCGTGCTTTGCATCCTATACATTTAGGGAAAAGGTAATGTCGCGGCCGGAGGTAGGGAAGCAAACACACATCAATATGATGAGTAAAAATGCTTCGCTTTATTGCAAAAGCTCGGGGCTTATATAATCATTCTAGTTCTGCACACGCGATCACGCGATGCAATCAGTTTTATCATTGGTTCATTATCACTGTTCACGCGATCATCTTTGGTTTATGATTGGTTGGCTACATTAGCAAGCATCCTGCTTTGCGGTCAGCACATCCTGCTTCTACTTCCTCAAAGTTGTTTACTTCGAAACTCGACTATGTTCAAGGACAGTCTGACCTTCAAATGCGTCTATATACTTTGCTTACTGTAAAAGCCCCAACATCTCCCCCTCTTTTTTCAAAAAGTCCCTGTGTAATTGCCATTACCCGGTTCACTAAACATTGCAATATACAGGGAATACAAAAAGCTAAAACTAACAATATAACTAAACACATTAATCCTATCATTATAAAAGATTTTAACCATTTTGGAATACCCAATCCCTTTAACTAACCAAACAAGTCCCATCCTTCACTTATCTGTAAGTGGGAGGTTAGTTCTTGCAGTTTTCGAATTTGGGCATGTATTGAAACCGAATGGTCAGACAAATTCATGCAACACATGCCTTCAAAATCCTCACAACCATGACTATGAGCTAAAAGCAAAAAATCAATGGCAGCTCGGTTTTGCAATGTCGCATGTCTTACTGAGTCAACATCTATCAATAATTCTGACAGGGCTGTAGAAGTAGCATTAGTTTGCTTGGCTAGCCAACAACTCAATTTATTTAGGGTTGCCAAAGAATGGGCTGTTCCTATACCAGGAACCAAGGATCCAAAGATAGCTTGAGTGGGATTCTAAAATTCTGCTTTATCATCACAATTCTTTGTAAATGCATGTATAATTCTCTTAACTCGTTTCTGTTTTTTATGATGTTGGAGAATCATAGATGTGTTGGGGGTTAATAATGTAAGCCGTCCCAACGTGCATGGTCCTCCTTTTATTTTAGATGGTATACCAGGCCAAGCCCGGTCTCCACAAATTAAAAATATTTCTGGAGGGAGACTTATTGGTGTATTAGATGATTTAGAAACATTCGACGTTGTATAATTGCACCATTGAGACGAATTTCGATAGATGTTGCTACTTGCATTAACATTCACTGGTAACGATTTGTTATATCCTACCCCTCTATAAACGCTAGTCTAATTAAACCGTACACATGCATCAGCCTGAATTGATCCCAAAATTTCCAATTCTTGTGGTTCTAATGGAGACTGGGTAAAATAAGGCACAATTTGGTCCTATTGATCGGTATAACTTCTTGGCGAACTTGCATTACATATGAGAGCTGATGTTGGACAAGGCCATTGTTCTAAAGGAATTCTGACCAGACAGGTTGTAAAGGGATTGTCTGGCGTGGTAAGGGACAGGCATATCGAATCTTGTCTTGTTTGGTTGGCTAAGGTAACCCAAACATTGGTCTTGGGTTGAGCTGGTATCTATGCTTCAGCATACATCAAAATTACAAAATTCAATACAAACATCATTTCTTATTCTTAAAATATATTTCTCCACTACAATTATGCTTTTTGCAAAGCACTAAATAACTAGCAGCAACTAATCTTGTTCTATTAAACAATTTTGCTAATTTTAATAAGCGAATCAAGCGATAAGCATATCCAGCTAAATCTCTTTCTTGAGTGTTCTCAAACAGCCGAATTATCTCTGCCTGAGTCAACGCTTGGTTATTCAACTAATTCTTTATGGCTGAATATTCATTTTCCCTTTGTATTGCCACCAAACAGTCACGGCAACCTTTTAGTATCAAAAAATCCCCTCTGCCGTGGATAGTTCTGTTACACCCCCCACATTCAATCGCTAGTGAGTCACATTGATCCCCAGCACATCCACAAGACCGATTTGTTATTATATCTATTCTTCTTTCTCACAATCGTCTAAGTTGCAAAAGCACAACAACAATACAATCGTCCGGGTTTCTCTAATCTAACTCTAGTGCTTGCAGTCTTAATTCGTTTTTTAGGGCTGCACAAATGGGCTGTAAGCGTTGCCGTTGTCTATACAATTGTCGCTCCTCAGAGAGCGTTGCTAGGATGATTACAGGTGTCGATTCTTCTTGGGGTAGACACTTCAAGCCACGGCCGTACCCACTTTGCTGGGATCCACTGCGGACTGGAATCACCTGTAACGACACAAGCATAACCTCGACCCCATGTGAGCAACTTATCACCACGGTTCGACTAAGAATTTTTCATTGGGTCTCATACCTCTACCCGTACTTCCCATTGTGAAAAATCTCGTTTTGAAATTGAAAAATGCAAATCTACTGGAAGTTGCAGGTCCTCTCCTATTGGATTTTTCCAATTAAGTACATAACAAGCTTTCATGACAGCATCTTGCGGGGATAACTCCCCCTCTTTTTTCAAAAGAGCGCTAAGTCGTTTCAAATCTTGATGCTTACGTTTAACAATTGCTTGTCCTGTACTGTTATATGGGATTTCCTTTTTATGTTCAATGCCCCATGATTGCAAAAAGGCTTGACATGTTTTGCTGGTGTAGGTCGACCTATTGTCAGTTTTTATTTCCTGTGGGATGCCTAAGGCAGCAAAAGCAGCTAGCCAGTGGTGTTTTACATGCCTAAAGGCAGTAGATACTGCTGGCGTAGCCTACACCGCATGGCTACAGGTATCTACTGAAACATGGATGTATTTGTGTCGTCCAAATGTTGGCAATTCAGTAATATCTGTTTGCCAGATTTGTCTGGGTTGTAGTCTACGAGGATTTGTTCCTTTTTGTTGTAAAGACGGGATCTTTGCACAATCAGGACATGCGGCAATAATGGATCGGGCTTGATCTTTGGAAAGATGAAACTCCTTTTGTAAGGCACGAGATGACTGGTGAAAAAATTGATGAGAGGCAGTAGCTTGCAACATGGGCAAATTAACTTGAGCAGTCGCAGCTTGCTGGGATACCACAGTATCAATATAAGCATTCCTTTTTGCGAAAACACCAGGTAATGTAGAATGACTGCGTATGTGAGTGCACCATATAGGATGTCTGCGAAAGTCTAAATGCGCAATCATGTCTACAACAAGTGTTTTAATGTGAGGATTGTTAATATGCCCAGCAATGGCTTTATCTGCACGGTTAACTAACCCTGCAACATAAGCAGAGTCGGTGATTAAATTGAAAGGCTCATGCAAAAAAACCTGAAATGCTAACAATACTGCCTCCAACTCAAGGATCTGAACTGAGACTCCTTGCCGAGAGTTAATTTTGACGTGCCATTTCTTATTCACTTTCCAGGCACAGCCATATTGTCCTGCACGACCACTAGCATCGGTGAATACAGTTACAGCTTCAACAATGGGACTCGTTACGATTTTTGGTCTTTCTTGTATGCACAACGTGGTTTTGAAGAGTGGATGTGATGGATAATGTACTGACAAAGGAATTCTATGTGTGGCTAGCGCAAAGGCAAGAGATTCTGTCATCCATGCTTGAAGTAGTCCAGTTGTCTTCCAGGGTAAATACATTACTGCTGGTTCTTGTCCGAACACTTGTCGAACTCGCACTCTGGCCTTGAGTAGCAGTTTTTCAATATAATCCAAAAAGGAATCTATTGATGTATGAGGCCGAAAGGGGGGGAATACCCATTCTAATATACATACTTTGCCATTTAATATTTGCATAATTACTGCTGATAAATCATTTTTTGGCTCATATATGGCAATATCTATCCTTTGTCTAGGCTGGTAGCGATAACTTTGTTGCAATGATAATTTCTTTTCAACGTTCTCTAATGCCTGTTTGGCAGCTGCATCTAGTGTCCTTGGCTGGCTCGGGTTGGTGGAATTTTGCAACAAGACTATTAATGGTTCTAAATTTCGATTAGTCAATCTGCACTAAACGCGAAGCCACTGTAGATCTCCGACTAACTTTTGCACATCATTAACCGTTTTTATTTCTGTGTGCAAGGTCAATTTACTAGGTTGAATGCGATTTTCAGTAATAGTCATTCTAAGGTATGCCCAAGGTGCCTTTCGCTGCACTTTTTCGGGAGCAATCATCAGCCTACATTGTTCTAGTTCTTTGCAGAGCTCCTCTTCATCAGCTTTTGGCAGCTCCGCTTGAGTTGCTATTAAAATATCATCCATGTAATGGTACACGAGGGTTTCGGGATGCCTTTTTCGCCATGGTTGAAGAGCTAAGTCAACATAATATTGACATATGCTTGGGCTGTTACACATACCTTGAGGTAGCACGGTCCATTCATATCGTTTTGCAGGGGCGTGGTTGTTAACTTGTGGCACAGTGAACGCAAATTTCTCCATGTCATCTGGATGTAATGGGATTGAAAAGAAGCAATCCTTTAAGTCCACAATTAAGAGTGACTAACCTTGAGGAAGGGCGGTAGGTGAGGGTAATCCTGGTTGAAGAGCTCTCATAGGTTTCATAACTGCATTAACTGCTCGCAAATCATGTAAAAAACGCCATTTCCCTGATTTTTTCTTGATGACAAATATAGGCGTGTTCCATTGACTCATTGATGGTCGAATATGCCCTTGCCGTTCTTGTTCTTCTATTAATTCTTGAAGGGGCTCTAACTTTTCCTGGGTAAGCGGCCACTGGGCTACCCATACAGGGTCATCGGTTTTCTATTGAAGCTTAATCACGGGCAGGCCCTTTTCTCCAGTGACCGCTGTTAAAAAGATGTCGTCCCCAGAGAGAGTCCCCATTGAGATATCACATCTCTCTCTAATATCTATAGGGTGGTGTGCATCACATACGGTTTGACTCTGGCCAGATTGCCTTCTTGCTTATCTGAAACAGTACACCATCGTGTACTTTGGTAAGTCATAGATTCTCTTCTAATGCCACTGACAGGCGTTTTGATCTGTGTCAATGGCCAAGTGGCTGGCCAGTATAATCGGGGAACAATGGTGATGTCTGAGCCAGTATCCATTAAAAATTTGGGATCATCTCCATTTTTTAGGACTAATTGAGTTGGATTAGCATCATACTGAGAAATCTTCACTTCCCTCTGAGGGCGTTCCTGAGATATTACCATAGCGAACAAAGATAACGGCTGTGGAGAGTCGTTGTGGGTGCTACCAAACTCACCTATCCCCCTGTCTTTTAAAGTCATTCGGGGAACTTGAGACTTTTACGGAATAAGCTGTGCGATCCTGCTTCCCTTCGGAATAGTTATAGGCGGCTTCAGTGTACGAACCATTATTTTAATCACACCGCAATAATCAGCATCAATTAATCCAGGTAAAACTTCAATGCCTTGTTTGGTAGCAGAGGAGTGTCCAATGAGTAAAGCTGAAAATCCTCCTCTCAATGGTCTAGTAGAGGTGGAGTCAATCACCTGGATATCCGTATTGATAAGGTCTACTGTTGTTGCCAGGGCCAAATCAACTCCTGCGCTTCCCCTTGTTGCGGCGCACAACTCGTAGAGGCAACCATTCTTTGCGGGTTGTTGGTCGGGTATTTGTTCGCCGCGCCCGTTACGCGGCGCTGATAGTTTCCCGGAGGCGCAGACGGAGACAATGGAGTACCATCCTTTTTAAAACGAGAGCGGCATTTTTGTGCTTTGTGCCCAAATTTGTCACAACGCTTACAATTACCAGTAAACGTTTCTGGAACACCTGATTTTATCTGTTTATTTGGGCAATTTTTCTTAAAATGCCCATTTCTGCCACAAAGGTAACACCTTGTATATTGCGGGCCGCGATCTCCGCGGCCTTGAGGGCGCTGTTGCTTTAGTGCCACCGCTAGAGCTGAGGTATGAATACGGGCTTTTTCCTTTTCTTCTTCCCATGGCGCTCGAGCACATACCTCTATCATCTGAACCAAGGTATGTGGCGATGGAAGGGTGGCAATAAGTTTCCTACATGCCATGTTTGCATTCTGTTCAGCACACTCTTTTACTATTACGTCCTTCATTTCTTGAGGCACATTAGGAGCGGCATCAACGGCTTCTTTAACTCGATCAACAAAACTGAGAAAGGGTTCTTTATCACCCTGTATAATCTTCAAATAGGGAGGACTTATTTTCCCAATCTGAGGCAACGCCGAGAATGCCTCCAAAGCAGCAGCCTTAGATTGTGCTAAAACGCGAGGAGGAAGAGCAGCTTGTCGTTGAGGGTCCCGATAATTACCAGTTCCCATCAGCATTTCCAATGTAGCTAGTCGTAACGGATCTCCAGCAGGCAAATTCATATTTTCTAGCTGCTTATCTTTAAGGCGCTCTTGCCACTTGGTTAAAAAAAGTGTATAACTAGTAGGTCTTAGGAGCAACTCCATTAACATGCGGGTATCAGCAGGAACTATTTCAGCATATTTGCAAAAGGCAGATACTTGTTTTTTCACTAAGGGATTATCAATTCCGTAAGCCATGACAGCTTGTTGTATCTTAGTTATCATGTGCCAATCTAAGGGGGCCCACTCTGGTCCGTTCTGATGAGTGATTACTGGAGCCGATAAAATAGGTGCAAAGGTAAAATCTCCTTTTATCTCGGCATTAGTCACCAATCCCCTCCATCTTTTCTGCATGTCAAAGCTTGGGTCCTTGGGAATAACAGGCTGTGATGTGTCAGGGGTTTGCCCAGCATACATTCTATCCTTTGTGTCAGGATCTTGACCTGCATCTCGCAACTTTTTGCGATGATCATCAATTCGTTTCCGTTCAGCAATCGTTAATCCTTGTCCTGGTCCATAGCGTTGCCTCAAATGATCATGTAATTCCTCTATTCCCATTTCCCCATCGGCGGCAAAATCGATCAATCGTAGCCTTTGTGCTTTTGTCAAGGTACTCGATTGGGACACCTCATCTGTTTTCCATCTTTCTTTTTCCAGCTGGTGCTCAATATTTTTTAAACTCTCTTTTATAGCATCAGCGGCTCTCTGATAGGCAGCTCGCCGAGTTGTCTTAGCAGCATTCCCATCAATACGTTGCATTTCCTCTAATAGCTTTTCTAACACATTCGACTGAGCTTGTAACAGGGTATCTAGCCCCGGACTTCTCTCCTGCGCAGTCGCTCCGCCTTCTGAGGGGGAAACCTCCATAGGCACAGGAGCTACTGGTGCAGAAGGCTCACTAGGAGGCTCTGGATTCCACGGAGGGATAATATCATCAAAAGCTCCCTTAAAGCCCACTGGAGCGGCAATAGGGGGCAACGGTGGAGGGATCAAAGGCGGGCGCAAGGAAGAGGGCGGAGTATACTGCAAAAAGTCCCCCCAACCTTCATTTCCGCCAGGATCTTTCCCTCTTTTATCATCTGAACCTATCTCACACAACATGGTTTCCTCCTCAACATTGGATTCGTCAGCCGACGTACTCGCTATGGCAGACTGTAATGCTTTTGCAACCTCAGCATCTGCATGAACTTGTTCGATTGTTAACCGCATGTCTTTATAAGTTCTGGCAAGCTGTTTACTGCCTTTAGCTCCATTCTGCACACTTTCCCAAATCTCGTGTCCTATTTTCTTCCAGACCACAAGGTCAAATAATTGATCACTATTTTCTAACAGTCCCCGTCGCTTGCACCAAAAAAGCAAGTCCACCAGGTCCTGTCGCGGGATTTTTCGTCCCGTATCCGAGGCTACTTTTAGCAACCCGTCCACCGTAGCCTTCTCCAGGGCTGTCATAACAGCATTACCCATCCCGACCCAGACCGCAGTCTGCCTGACTCACCGGTCAGCCGTGGCCACGGATCCCCTTCTGGGAGTAAAACCGCCTTAATAATTTCGGCGCAGGGATGGTCCACCTCCTCTCTCGTCCGCCCAAGTGTCCGCTCCGCTTCTTTCAGAAGGATCACGTCGGGGTCACCAAAATGTCGCGGCCGGAGGTAGGGAAGCAAACACACATCAATATGATGAGTAAAAATGCTTCGCTTTATTGCAAAAGCTCGGGGCTTATATAATCATTCTAGTTCTGCACACGCGATCACGCGATGCAATCAGTTTTATCATTGGTTCATTATCACTGTTCACGCGATCATCTTTGGTTTATGATTGGTTGGCTACATTAGCAAGCATCCTGCTTTGCGGTCAGCACATCCTGCTTCTACTTCCTCAAAGTTGTTTACTTCGAAACTCGACTATGTTCAAGGACAGTCTGACCTTCAAATGCGTCTATATACTTTGCTTACTGTAAAAGCCCCAACAAGGTAAGAAGAAACTCTTCTTCTAAATATTGGGTAACTTATAATTCCAATTTTTTTAAATTTAATCTTCTCATATTTTTCTTATTCCATGTACGAATTTGGATGGGAAAGCGTGAGCAAAAGCTTTCAGATTTATATGCCGTAAGCAATTGTTACTTGCTGGTTTTTTAATTATCGAGCTTATCACTACTATTAGGTATAAATAAGGAATGGGAGAAGGGTTATAAGTAAAAACTGATTATGAAATTAATGTATTGCATGTATTAAGTATACATAGTGCTTTTCTGACTGATTCAGGATGGCTTTTTAAATACATTCATTCTGTATTCACGATACTGTAAGCATCTAGATGGCCATTTAATTTTTTTAAAAACCTAGCTTTTATTAATTAAAAATGATGTTGTTGTTGCTATTATTATCATTGTTACAGGAATTAGTGGAAAAAAAAGGGACAACATTTAGAAAAGAGGAATTTAAACACAATATATGGGGCAGTTACAGAACTGTTGTAGACATTACTTTCAAAACTGTAGCTACTTCTTTCAGCTTCCAAATGTAGAAAGAAGTCTAATTTTGTGTGCCTTTCTTTCTTGTTTTCTAATCTACTTGTAACATTTAATGTGTACCAACCTACTGCAGGAAAATTTGTTGGCAATCAGAAACAATGGAAGAGGTATGTATGAAGCCACATTTAACAAAAGACTCAGAGCTGAAAAGGGAGTGAAAGTCAACATTCATGCACTGGATGTTAGACATTTACTGACCAGAACCACCTTTCTCACACCAGGGGTGGAGTGCTGTGCTACCTTTTGCTGTTCTTGCTCAGGTAAACTCCAGCAGCAGCAGCCCCTTTGGCTTTAAGCCAAATGCAAGGTCTGTAGATAACCCAGTGCAATAATCTGGTATGTCCCTAAATTAGTGCCAAGTGCTACTTCACATGGGTATGGGATCTATGAAGAGTCCTTTAGAGCTCCATAAACCTGCCCCCTCTTCACATCAGCTTGTGTGTTGCCATTAATCATAGTCCCACAGTTTTACAGAACCACAGATAACACCCAGGGCTCTAGGATTCCTGCAGGAACATTTGTTTCTCTGCCAGAAATTCCAGCATCAGTCTGTTACAGTTTAGAAAACAAAAAGTAAGCAGTAAATTAAATAAAACTATTTATTACAGTTAAGGATGTATTTGAATAAGTTTATGGGAGTTGGTTATACCAGAACAAGCCACTGCTTGTTCTGCCACCAGTTTAAGTAGAGTTGATCTTGTTCTGGTTGAAAATCTCAGCTATTTAGATTTTGGCAGAAGAACCTAAGCAATGTCATGTCAGTGCTAGTCTTGAAAGGTGTCCCATTCTTAAAAAGCAGCCCAGATACTAAGTCTCTGATTCTTGGATCTCAAATTCAGACCTCAAATGAATGTTTAATGAAATTTTGGGAGGTGAGAAGGAAGACTAGATATACCAAAATCAGTACTCCTACATTAGCATTACTGTTTTAGGTATTTCTACCTGAGATAAATTTTGGGTGTTACCAGTATTTGTTACCAATAAATATAACAGAAAATAAGATAAGGCCTTGTCTAAAGCGCCTGTCCCAAGTTTTGTCTCTAATTGCCTGGAGAAAATACCTTATGAACACACAAGTATTAACTTTAGCCTCTGGAATAGGCTTACTTTCTAAAACCAGGTATCTGTAAGTTTTTAAGAAGTCTCTTAACTTAGACAGAATCTGAAGAAGCAGCTCTGAGTCATAACTATTTCTATCACAACAATATGAAAATATATCCAAGTTTATGAGAGAAAATAATCATGTTCTTTTTCTGAGAGAAAAAGAACACATGGACTGTATTCACACCTTGACAGACACCTGCTCCAGATGCTGAATGAAAAATAAGAGAACATGCCTCAAAAATAAATGGGTGCCACAAGCCAGAAATATTCCTAAATTCAGTAAGAGAATTATCATCTCTTAAATTAAGATTGCTCCCTTGAATTTTCTAGCTTTTAAACTACTTCTGTTGTATATCAAAGACCTTTTACTGTCCTTTTTTGTATTACTCTGCCCCTTGCTGAAAAATTAAGTAAATATTCTGTTGTGCTGCTGCTGCTACAAATCCATGAGGAAAAAGCACCTGAGATTATTGATGTTCCTGAGGTGACTCATCTGTACAACTTGAAGGTTTTGGTCTACATAACTGCTGAATACATAAATGCTTCATCAGCATTATCTCTTGAGATGCCTGAATGCTTATTTATGTCATTATTTCTCGTTTATTTTGAGGCTGCTGCCTCAAAACAATGGGTTTTTGGAAAGTTGTGAAGTTTCACCTCTTTCTGTGCCTTGTTGACAAAGCCTCTGTAGTGTGTTAGTGGGAGCTGTGCAGTCCGTCCCGTACCTAATGTCAGCTTATTTACGAGTGGAGTGTTTTGGGAGTAATTCTGGTGTGCCCCAAGAAAAGCCACCAAGCAGGTTTGGCATGTTTTCATCCCAAGTCAACTTTAGGAAACGTTTCAAGTCTCTTCCTTCTGCTGTTAATGAACTTCGAAGTGCTCTAACAAGTTTCAAACCTCATCCAGGTACTCATTGGTCTCACTAATTATCCGCAGACTTCATGCCTTTCACAGGCGTGTCGTTCCCGCTTTTATTTCGCAAACTGGATCTCCGTCGGCAGCATCCGTCGGAAGAACGCTGCCCCATCCCGGCCGCTGCCGCATCCCGGCCGCTGCCGCATCCCGGCCGCTGCCGCATCCCGGCCGCTGCCGCATCCCGGCCGCTGCCGCATCCCGGCCGCTGCCGCATCCCGGCCGCTGCCGCATCCCGGCCGCTGCCGCATCCCGGCCGCTGCCGCATCCCGGCCGCAGGGAAGCGACAGCTCCTCACTGAGCGGGGCCCGCCTCAGCCGCTGCCGCAGCGTCCCCTCCCCGCGGCGCAGGCGCGGGCGGCCCCGCGGCGCATGCGCGGGGCGGCCGCGGGCCGGGATGGGGGCGGTGCCCGCGGGCCGGGATGGGGGCGGTGCCCGCGGCCCCGGGGAGCAGGTCGGTGCCGGGGCCGGGCGCTGCGTGTGCCTCCGGGCACCCCGCGCAGTGCAGCGCAGCTCGGGGTGGGCCGGCCGGGGTGGCCGCAGCAGCCTCTCCATGAGCGCCTCGGTGCCTCCCGGCAGCGGGCCGGGGGCGGTGCGGGCCGGGCGCGGCCGCGGCTCCGGCCGGGCGGGAGGAGAAAGACGAGGAGAAGGAGGTGGTGGCGGTGTCGCTGATGCCCTGCGCCTTGTGTTTTCCCATCAGGTGTTGTCCTTCTTGCTTCCCATGTCCTATTACCAGGAGGATTTCTTCAGAGACTACCTCAAAATGATGGCGAATATGGTCATCCTGAACTTGCTCATTTGTATTTCGTTGGCGTTCTGGATCGTGTCCATGACTGCAAGTACGTACTACGGTGAGTCTAAAGGCCGGGAGAGGCTGGCATGGCACGGCCACGGGCGAACCTTCCCCTCCGGCCCTTCTAGGCAGGAGACAGAAAATGGGAAGAGGGATGTGCCCAGCCCCTTTCGTCAGTAGAGCTGATAACCTCACTTCTTCCAGTAGGTGATAGTGGTGTAGAAGATGCTGACAGCCGCTTACATGCAGCTCCGCCCAGGGATCACGTACAATTTAAAATGTTGGTGTCCTTTTTGTCTTTCTCCGAAAGAACGCAAATAAAAATTAAGAAGTGAAAAGAAAGACCGAGCTAACTGAGGTCTTTCTACAGTAGGGAAAGTACGTGGCAGCACGGGACGAATGTGCCACCTTTCAAAACTGTTTTAGGAATCAGTGACATCTGCAGCGTGCAGGAAGACTTCCTTAGTCGAGGAGCAGAGAAACAGGAGATGGTATAAGAAGATAGGGATGTATGCATGGAGTGGCTGGCTGAGGTATGTACTGTCAGCTCAGCATTCTGCTCGGACAGCTCAGGCTGGCTGTGACTTAGCTGTGTGTAGTTGTAGGAGCACAAGTCCTCTGTAGTCACTCTTTCCGGCTCTAAGACCATTTTTACAGCAATGTGCAAAGGTAGCTGATACTGCCTGCGGTATAAGTTTAAGCCTAGAAGAATCTAACTGCTTTTCCAAGACAGGTAGTGACTTCTCATTCAGACCCCAGCCAGTTTGATGCTGGAAGAGCTCCAATGTCACTGCAGTCTTGCTGAAAGTGCCTAGGGATGCAGTGTAAACACCTTCAACTCCCTAGTGTCACCCTGGATCCAGAAGAAGCTATAATAAATACCCCACCAGTATAAGCTGACTTTCGTAGAGGCAGCTGCATGTCTCTGCTCAGTGTTTTTCAGTGCTTCAGGTTTTAGGATAGGTTAGTTCTGGTACAGCATTAAATGTGTGTTGTCTGGATACGTCTACTTTGGCTTGTAGTGAGATGCCAGACATGTAGAATGTATGCAGAAACAGGCTTCACAAACAGCTTTTATTTGTGTCATTTGTAGCTACTCAAGTTGGATTTAAACATGCAACTTCATTTATGTGTGTCTGATCTCTAAAGGTATAGCTTTTCTGACAATTAGGATATTCTAGTCCCTGTTCTCTTATGTGAGTGGGAATTTACAGTATAGTGTGGAGAGACTTGGTATCAGGTGAATCAGGCCTGATAGAAAGAAGACTGTGGACAAATCCTCCTTTTTGTCAATGGTTATGGAACAAGAAGGACGTAAAACTTCTGTTGTTCATTTGCCTGAGACTGTGGAAGTACCTTGGCTTTTCAAGGAGGTGAATGAAGCATACAGTAGTTAATGGACTTAAAATGGTTCAGCCTATAAAAGCAGTGAAATTCACAGTCCTTAATATAAATATTAAAATACTACAAATATACTTTTATTAATGTATAGTTTATAGTAATTCTTAAGCACCAAACAGTGGGCCAGATGTTAGTGAAGCCAGAGTGTCAAAGAACACATTCGTTGTTTTATTATAGATCCTATCTTAGTCTTAACTGCTTACATTTAGTAGTAATTTAATGCAAATACTTTTCTCTCCGACAAGGAAATACAAAAACGCTAGTTTAGAAATGACCTTGAAGAGATGAAAATTCTGTTTGTTAGCCAAGCAAAAGGAACCCCTTTGTTTTCCAGTACTGTTTACACTCAAGTTTGCACCAAGAGCTGCCTTAGTTTGTGGTAAGCAATACCAGGCTACAGCACTGGAGGGCTCTTCATACACAGCTGGTGCTTGTCTTCTGAATTTCTGACTCAGACCTGGGCTGCAAGACCCCCCTGCTCACCTACCATGGCTTTGGGGCTTTTCAGTACACAGAATAGAATTGTTTTCTTGTCAGTGTTTATGTTGCAATGTGTGTTTTACTGTGATTTCACAGACGTGTTTGTCCTGCTTTGCGCCTGGGAGCCTGTGTTTGTGCAAAGGTTGGGGTACTGATGACACAAAAGTTCTTGTTGAAAACCATAATGATTATCTTTCCAGCAAGACAAGCCTCTGTGCCTGTGTGAAATCTTTATTTTACAAGATCAAGACTTACTTTAATGCAAGATTTGTGATGTCTTGTATTTGTATAGGAGATGTAATAAATAACTTCTCAAGATTTTTTTTTTTTTTCATTTCAAAATCTACACTAACTGTTGGCTTCAGCTTTTAGAAGTTTGTGGCTTTTTCAAACTAAAACTATCACTTCAAATCTTGCCGAGATAGTCATCAGCTCAAAGTATATTTCAAAAAGCCTTACATCAAGTTCAGAAGAACTGAACGGGACGATGTTTCATAAAGTGGTCACACTACTTTCACTTTCACCAAGCAGACTGTCTTGCTTGGCTTCTTTTGGTAGTGTTTCATCACAGTAAATTCAGATTTTGGACTTTGAAGTTCATGTATCCCTTTTAGAATTAAAAATATCACCATATTTATTTCTTGTCACATTTTGCTCTTTTTTGGTAATTAATTTTAGTTCATGAAATATATTCTCTTTTGATAGCTGAATAGAAAAATTGAGTAGATAATTGCAGATATATTGTCCTTCTGTCCATATAAATATCTTTCTTCTGAAGGATAAGAAGTTTTAATCTCTATTAAGAAATTTAAGTACATACCAGGAAATAATGATTTTTCAGACATGAGGACATAAAAAAGCTTTATGAGGATTACCTGTAACCTTGTTATTTGCTTTATCAGGTACTTTACGACCCATTTCTCCATGGCGCTGGCTTTTTTCAGTCTTGGTCCCACTAATTATTGCTACACAGGGTTTTAAGAAGAAGAGTCTCGATCACAGTGGTGCATTGGGAGGTATGTCTTTTCTGAGACTTAAACTAAACATTTAGTAAACTGAAGGTCCTTTTTACTGTTTGCAGTTTAAGACATTATCTAGTTATTTTATAATAAAGTATAAATGTAAGTAGACGTACCCAAAATTCATGCTGGGTTGTTTTTTTTTCATGCCTGTTCCAACAATCAGGTTAATCCTGTGCTACTGTTTGTAATTGATTTGATTAATATTATTATATTTATATAAACCTAGAAGATCTTTTTAAACTTCAGTACAGCATGCAGTTAAATCACATGGTTTGGTTTACCATATAGAAGGATTCACAGAGAAACAAAGAAGTGACAGAGGTAGTGGTAAAGAAAGACCCTAAACTGATAGTGTCAGCAGCCTTCCTGCTTGGTAGGAAATCAGTTCTCCTTTTTGTATGGTTCTCCTTTCTGTAATAGGAGCAGTTCTAGGCATTTTTTGGCATGGCAAAAATAAGATAATTAAATCTGTACTTCACTAAGAACAAATGACTGTTTCTGGAAAGTTTTTCTAGACCACATGATAAAAAGCCCAGCATAGTGTACAATAGTGTTTATTGAAATCTGATGCAACATTACTGGGTGAGGTGATTCACCTTCTCTTGTGACATTGTCTGAATCACTGGAGTGAAACAGGGCCTCAAATCCTTCCTTCCCATGTCACCCATTTTGTAAATCTTCTGTCTGTGAGAGTTAAGGGAAGCATTTTCTACACTGACAAAAATCTTTGTGACTTTTATGCTCTGACTTCTGAACAGCTCTGCTAGCCAGTTTATACCGGCATTTTCTCTTAAATGCACCAGTTTTTCTTTCAGTCATTTAGAATTGTAATCTCATGGTGAGGAGTGAAATTAGGCCTCCCCTGTGAAAGGGGACATAAAAAAATAATTGCAGTTTAATGAAGGAGATCAAATGCTTTCAAAAAACTAAATTTACAGAAATAAAGATGTGGAATAAAAATGAAAAAGAAAGGAAAGAAATGAATAGAGAAGCAGCATCTGCTAAGATATGCAGGAGGGTTTTACAGGTTATCTTAGAGACCTTGGACGTGCGATTTGATGCCCAGACTGATGATAAACTTGCTGATAGAGGCACAGCTGCAGCTGTATATCAGCTCCTTATAAAAATAATAATATTCTTCAAGCAGAGTACTTGGATTTCAATTATATATTCTTTGGATTCTGGGGATCTTACTGCTTCTCTTTATTTTCGCACAGTATTACTGATTTGTGGCAAAAGGTCTTAAAAATCACATGCTTCAGCAGTTACAATGAAATCAGTAATTTGGCAATAGACTCTCTTATTGCATGATTGTCTTAGGTTTATCAGGAAGATACTTTTCATGTTCAGAAAACTTGAAATACTTACTTGCTTTGCAAAGCAACCATTGTTACATGAAGGAAGTTTATATACTTCTTTTTCCTTCATAGGGCTGGTGGTTGGATTTATCCTTACGGTTGCGAATTACAGTTTTTTCTCTTCTTTGTTTGTATTTTTTGTTACTTCTTCGAAACTTACTAAGTGGAAAAAAGATATAAAGAAGCAAATAGATTCAGAATACAAAGAAGGTAAGCGAAAATACTTTAATTCTTTCAGATCCCTTGTGGAGAATAAATACTACCCGTTCTTGTTCCCTTCAAAGGGTCAGATGAGATGTAACATCTAGAACGGGGAACACTGTAGAGACTACACTCAACCCTATCCCTGTGAATATTAGCAGGCCACTTTGCTTTTTGCTTCTGTTCTGTTTAATGAATTGCCATGTAGTTTCTGTTTTAAATGTGTGTCTTTTAAAATTTAACTTTATATATGTGTTATTTTGCTTTTGCCTCATGCTGTTGCCTGAAATTACTAAAATTCAGTTTTTATACTTCAGGTGGACAGAGGAATTGGGTTCAGGTATTCTGTAATGGTGGTGTTCCAACAGAGCTGGCTCTCTTATATATGATAGAAAATGGACCAGGTGAAATTCCTATTGACTTTTCAAAGGAATACACAGCATCATGGATGTGCTTATCCCTTTTGGGAGCTTTGGCATGCTCTGCTGGTGATACATGGGCTTCAGAGATTGGTAGTGTTATGAGTAAAAGCAAACCAAGATTGATAACAACCTGGGAACAGGTTCCAGTAGGTAAGTAAGTGTTACTTCTTCTATATGTTCTGAATATTTTGTTAATCTGTTTTGAATTACGCATCCAAATTGAAAAGGTCCAAGAAAGACATAGAAAAACAGGTACCAGAAATGTGGGATTAGAAATGTTACCAAGAATGCATTCTCTGAAATAGAATATAGTCAACCGTGTTTCTTCTGCATCTTGTTGATGAGAGGCATGAGAATAGCAACCACAGAGCTAAAATCATCTTGAAGGCTGTCACTTCTGATCTCTGACAATAGTAAAAGAGTTTATGTTGCTAATATGAAGAATACAAATTATCAACTTATATTTTCCAGGCATTATTTTAATCAGTAGAATACATGTATATTCATCAGAGATGCTCTTACTTTGCTTCTTAACTCAAATCACTCTTGTTTTAATATCCTACCAAGGTTGAATAAAGTGTACTTTCTGTCTGTGAAATGTTGTCTCCATGGTGGATGTCACTGCTACTGTAAAGCAGTATGCCTTTTTTGAGTCTTGCTGGCAAATTGATCAGAGGTACAAATCTTGTTGGATAGGAGTTAAATGCCTGGGAATTTTGTTTTCTTTATATGCATTCTTCAGATTTTTATTCAATGAACTGTCAAACATCTCTGTCTATGGATTTGGTCCTTTTACTTTTCAATGTGTTGGTGAAACACATCTTAGTATACTACTTCTGAAAGAAGGCATTGCTTTAATGTGCACATCTCAAGGTCTGGTTTTTTTTAAGCAAATCTTTTATTAGCCCACCACCACCTAGAGCAGACAAATACCAGATGACGTTGAGAGGTGTGCTGTCTAGTTTTATTTAATTTAATGCTGGTGAATATTTCTAGAGAACTAGTCCTAGAGACAGGAAAGGAGTAAGAACAGGCAGTAACAGTACAGGTTAAGCTGCTCAGCAGCATAATGGGAATTGTGAAAAGCTGCAGTAGTAGAGCCATGTGGATGTAAGAGGAGAGGATCACTATGGACAGTTTTGATTTCATGTAAAACATTTCAATTAATACAAGTCTTTTGAAACCAGTTTGTAAATAAAATACATTTTATTTGGTTTAGGTACTAATGGAGCAGTTACTTTAGTGGGCCTGATCTCAAGTTTGCTTGGAGGCATGACAGTAGGTATAGCCTACTTTATAACTCAACTTGTTTTTGTGACTGATCTGGAAATATCTGCTCCACAATGGCCCATTATTGTGTTTGGTGCAGCAGCTGGCCTGCTGGGATCAATTGTTGATTCATATTTGGGAGCTACTATGCAATACAGTGGTAAGAGTCTTCATTTTTATTTTTTTTTTCCCCTTTCTCCCAATGTAATGTAAAATTTGATTTGAACTTCAAGAAGGCCTGAGGATATGATTTTTTAATGGAAAGAATACAGAAATAGCAGCATGAAGGACAAAGGGAGCAAAAGTAATTGACATAGTAATGAAAAGGAGCAAGGGTGGTTGGTCCTTTTCCACTTTTTGATTTGTTTATTATAGTAAAATAAATTTAGGAACGTGTATATACATGGTTACTTGGTTACTAAGTTTCTCTTTATCTTGATTGGCTTTGTAAAATGAAGATTTTCTCTCTTTCCAGGTTTTGACCAGACAATTGGCATGGTTGTTAACCATGAAACAAAAGACTCCAAACACATATCTGGAAAACCTATATTAGACAACAATGCTGTAAATCTTTTTTCTTCTGTAATCATTGCTCTGGTGCTTCCAGGCACAGCATGGTTTTTCTGGCCAAGGGGTTGAAATGGTTTAGGCTTTTCTGCATGCAATCCATTTATGTTCAGTCTTGCTCTGAGAGACGCCAAAGAGTTCCAGTTGAACTCTCTTTTAAGAGATGGATCTGAAACATTCAGGAAGGTGGAGGATTTTCCATCTCAAGTTGTTAAGGCTGTAAACCTCATGTGACAATCAGCATCTCTCAGGAAGGTGCTTTGTCAATAATGCTCTTGCTGCTCCTCAGGGGGATGTAGGTCATTGCCAAGTGAGGTGAAGCACTTGATTCATTTATCCTCCATTCATGGAGCTGAAGTGTTGGTGTCTATTCTCTTCAGTGTCCGGCATCTGGAAGGGCAAGAAACTGGAAATAAAAGTCTAATCAACATCAATCAGTGTGATGGAGCCTTGTGGCTATTCTCCAAGCTAGACACAAAATACACTGCAGCTTTATATAGGCAATGGTAACATGGGTGAAGTGGGTGAATTCTGATATTTCTCATTATCTACAGTTTGTAAGGTCTTTTGTGGAAGTATTTGGGTGGGGAAGGGAGAATTCAGCCTTGTTGCCTGTTCTCTATCCTAATAGTATCTCCACTTCCCTGAGAATAGGTTTGATAAAAATGATCCATACACAACATTTGAAGCAAAAATCTAAATTTAAAGTAGAAACTCACTAGCTGTCCAGTAAGAATAATAAAGTTTTCTATGCTTTTTTGACATCTTTATTTCAAAACTAATGATATTTATAAAGATTTGTCAATACTGTAGTACTTAACAAATAATTTAAAATTAAAGATGACAGTTATATATTCATATTCATCTCTTTAGAAAGAGAATGCTTTTTTTCTATAAGCATGGAATTGTTCCATAGTGTTTGGCATTCTAACCAAACTATACTGTTTAGTTATTTCTCAACAGCAGAAATGTTTCCCATTTTGTGTGGGGCTTCTATTTAGAGATGATGGCCTCAGCCAAAGAAGTTACAGATGTTACCCTTGTAGCAAATGGGCGAAGTCACACTTATAAACCATTTAAAAATAGAAATTTAATTTTTGATGCTCAAGCTCCTTCGTTAGGTAATTATGTCTTCCATCATTCATTTATAAAAGTTGTGAAAGTAATGTAGCCAGTACAGATTGTATTTAAACTTTAGAGATAGCCTCATAATAACTTCTCAGTGTTGATATTCAGAAGCATGGACCCTTATTTTTAACTTATGAAAAGCTTTTTCTTTAATTGTTAGAGATAGATTAATATTTTGTATTGAACATCTGGGGTTTTTTTTACAAGTGTTTTGTGTATATTGCCTGTCTTAATGCAATTGACTTTTTATTTTTTCACCTTTTATGGGAATATTAAAAAACTTTAACACCTTCCATACTGAGTTTACTCTTTTGAAACCTAGTTTATATAAATCTGAAATTAATCACTGGAACTACTTGACTGTATTACCCAATTATAAAGATGAGATTTCAAAGCAGTAAAAGCTTTCTGAAAAAAGCAAATTGTGTAGCTGCTCTATGTCTGTTCCTGTGGAAGAGCACAAAATTATGGAAATAATATATGCACTTAAACTATAACAATAAACACTTTAGAATTTTATGCTCTGTTTGGATTTATGCTGCTTCTAAATAAACACTATTAGTTATCTTGTAAGATTTCATTAATGTTGTGGGTTCTAGAATTGAGCAAGATAAAATTTTTGTAAGATACGCTTTTTTTTTTGTCTCAATTAAAAGCCTTATTTTTGTATTCTTTCGTTTCCTGAAGTGTACTTTCAGCCACTAAAGTGGACATGGTCAGCTTTTTCACTATTTTTTATGAGTTCATTTGAAAACCAGCTTACCACAGTGAGAAGACATCTAATTTCATATTCATAGCAGCATGAAATGCTTTGATCTGTGACCATATGAACGAATGTGATCTGACTGAACTCCTGCAGTTAGCATCTTCGAAGGCCATTACTTTGGATTTTTTTTTTTTTTTTTTTTTGGCATGTCTTAGTGATGACACTTGAGTTGCTTTTGAAATTTCCAGTCATAAATTTCTAGTATACAGAAAGATCTGAGCACACTTAAACTCAGAAAAGGACAGCATTGACTTCGGATATATTGATATATTTTAGGCAAATATTGTTACATTTAACTGCTTAGTAGCTCTAAACTGAAAAGCTTTCGGAGAAGGTGAAGGTGGGAGTAGGGAATACAGGGAAGCAGTTGCAGAATGTGCCAAACTGCCTGTAAATTGATGTGAGTCGCTAAGAGGAGTTCCTGGGCTCACAAAGCAGCAGAGATACCACATGTCCAAGTGCTACTTGGAGACACAGAAAATGCAGAAAGTCAAAAGGGGGAGTTAAGAGAAAACCAGGAAGTTGTTAGATTAGAAATTGCAACATAGGTTACTGCAGTTAACAAATTGAATTCCATTCTTTAAACACTTGAATTACTCTTTAGCTTCAGAACCATTGGTACCCCTATTATATGCCTCTGTTACTGATTTTGCATTCATAATTAAGTGTCATCAATATTTCCACAGCACCAAGGCAATACACTCAAAAACTTTTTAATTGAAGTGGTTACAATTGTGAGTTACAGGTCCTTATGCTTGGCTTGGTTGGTGGATGTGATAGATGTTTAAGTATAATTTTTACATAATTGCATACAGGAAGTCTTTAGCCAGGTCTCACCCAGACTTGGTGCTGTGATTGTTGAATTATACTGGTATCAGAGTCACCAGTATCTATTTTTTTAATTTCTATTTTATTGTTAGAGCTGCAGGTTGTCTTGGGTCTGCACATGCTGCATTTGTCCATCATTACATAGTTTCCTGGGACAGGAAATAAAGTGATGTAAAAAAACAAGGGGGTATGCCACCTCTCTTGGGTATTAAGGACAAATTGATTCTGCAGACTGACTTTTTCTGACAATAAAGGGCTGAAATGTCATGAAATACTGTTGGTATTTTACAGAATCCACATTACAATCTGTTAGGACTAGGCATCTCACATTTTTAAGTAGGATTTGTTTTTCCCTACATTTCTCCCAGCAGTACTTTGGTCCCATGCAGCCTTTTCTTTACATTTCATTATCTACCATTTTAAGTTGCCATTAAGCCACTTTTCTTTAAGCAAGAGTTAACCTGTTTTACAGGAAATTTATTCACTTAAAGCTTTGTAGGTATGTTACAGTCTCTGCTTCTGGCTATTGCTATAACTGGATAATAATTTTCAATTTAAATACTACTTCTGTTGGGGGATAAGGTGCAGCTCTGGGATTCAATTATGGGCCTATTGTAATGCATAAATCAGAGAAGGTACATGAATTCACTCAGACTATGTGGATCCCTGCGGCACTCCCAAGCCTGCAGCCACCCTCAGTAATGCCAATACCAAATGAGGATGACTACAGAAATGTGGAAACAAAGTTACCAAGCAAATGGCAGCTTGTACTTGAGTACTCCTAAGCCTGTAAAACTTGATTCCAAGTGAAGAAATTCCACCAGGAATATTCAGTAGCTTTTCTACAACATTGATCCTGCAAAGTCAATTTTAATATCTTCCCACTACAGCCACTAGTTAAATCACAGAATCACGGGACAGCCCAGGTTGGAAGGGACTTTTGAGAAATCATCTGGTCCAACCTTTTGTGGGAAAGCGATCTTTGGTGAGATTATCTAGCAGTAAGCAATCTGTCCAATCACATTTTGAAAACCTTTGATGATGGGCACTCTACCACATCCTTACATGACAGTGTTTTCCTTGAAACACTTTAAGGTGGATGCACAGGAGAGTAGATGACTACAATTATGATTTCTGATCAGGAAACATTTTGTGACTGACTGATGGTATGAAGTAAGTGTCGTACACTTTATCACTTTGAAAATATCTTCATAATAAATGTATCCTCCTATAGCAGACCACCCAGAGCAGCAGCAAGCATTGCTTGCTCTGTGCTGTTCTGGAATTTGCCATTTTAGAGCAAGGACAAGTGTTTGCTAATCCAGGTGAGATTCAAGAAGTGAAGACTGGATTAACTGAAA
This sequence comes from Poecile atricapillus, assembly GCF_030490865.1. Taxonomy (NCBI): domain Eukaryota; kingdom Metazoa; phylum Chordata; class Aves; order Passeriformes; family Paridae; genus Poecile; species Poecile atricapillus. The sequence continues at coordinate 40,495,092 of NC_081289.1, read as the reverse complement.
TGTGGAAGAACCAGCCTGACCCATGATGAGGAAAGGAGAATACCACCAGTATGGAAACAGCTGCCTGTTTGCAAGCTACTTGGCTGGACCTGCTGAGTCACCTGTGAAGCCTTGCATAACTTGTTTGCACCTCTCACATCTGGTGGCTGCTTTTTGTGTCTTTGTTCAAACAAGCATAAAGCAGAATTAAATACTGCAATGTGATCACTATCTAAATTGGTATTTGAGGTTCAGATCCACACCATTAGCAAGAATGACAGTGGTTTAAAAAAAACAGAATGCATCCTGCAATTAGAGGAAACATCAGTAGAAAGCAGTAAGAAGTCTTCTGGTGCTCCTTTGTTAATACCCTTTAGTATCTTCACTAACTGTTTTTGTAAGTTCTTTGCAGCTGCGGCCCTAGATGATAGAAGAACATCATAAAAAATTGTGTGACTGTGCTCTTATGTTTCTTTGTAAAGGGCTCTTACTGTGCTGGCTTATGCAGAGTTTAGCCCAATACTTGCAAAGCAATGACTTCTGTTATCCTACTCTGTTTGTCACTACTACTTGTTTTCCTGGTATTTCATTATTTCACTTGTTGACTTCCTAAGTCCTGAAATCATTCCACTGTCAAAAGCTGCTACTATCAAATGCTCCCCTGAAGCAGCAGCACTTTCAGTCTGCCTTAAACTGTCAAATGCCCTGGTTATGGTGCTCCCAACAGGTGTGCATCATCTCATCCCATTAAGTGTCTCATCCGAATGTAATTTAAAATGAAAAAGTGAAAGGAGCTAATTTGTGATGCATTGGGATGAGAAGCATGAGTTTTACCTCTGGATTCTGGAAATTCTGTCTTATGGTACGTGCCATAAGGAAGCAAAGACATGGGTGTCAGGATCTGACATTGCACTTGGTGGTGTCTACTTGAGGAGCTCTGTAGTGGATTTAGCTTATGCAAAGCTACACCAGAAAAAAAAAAAAAGCATCCACCGTCAACCAAACTGTAAAAAGTGCCCAAAGCCCTTAACGCAAGACAAAAAGGAAGTGTAACGTAATTTATTGTTCTTTAGAGTTTGAAGTTAAATGAACAAAAATATTCTCACATTGTTTGCCTGCAGATTGGAGTAATACACCACTTACATTCAAATAGGTTTGGTTTGGAGTAGATTAACAAATGTTTTGATTTGGCTCAGAACTCACTTGAAATAAGAATGTAGTCTAGATGTTAAACTTACATGCCATACCTTTTTCTTTCCTATCTGTAATGAAGGTAGTTTTTTATAATATATTTTGGGGTTTTCCCCAGTGGCAAAAACAATGGATTCATATGTATCAATCTGTGCCCATGTCATGGAGTCTGCAAGTCCAAAAATAACTCCTGCACGTATGCCATTTTGGGATTTTTGTCCCTTGTTCTTTGCAATTGTAGTCATTAAAGGTCTTCTACAATTATTAAATATCCTCTTGAGGTTTTTTCCTGCCGTTATTTGAAGAAAGCAGGTTGGGTTTAATTCCAGTTTCCTCTATCTCTTTCTCTGTTTTACCACCCCAGCTCCTGGACTGGAGTCTGCAGCTCCCCTCTGATCCTGACTGTAAGACAAACCACAGAACAATGACTCTTTTCATAGCAGCAAATACAAAGTCAGTGTCTACTGTTCTGTGTATGACACAGGACTGATCTGTTTTGTACAATTATTTTTCTTTGCTAGTGCAAATAGTCATATAAAACTGCTATTTGATGTCCTCTGGAACCTATAATGTCTTCCTTGCCATCCAGGCTTAGGGAAAAGTGAAATGTAAACCCACAAAAACTGGCAACTAGGGCTGAAAGTTGCAGAAGTCTGAGCTCCACTTTTACATTAAGGATTCTGAGGAGTGCTAAGGTATCCTCATATATATGAGAGTTTACCTTTAGGTTAGAATTTACCTTTAGATTAGGAGTCTTAGTTGAAGGCTCTACATTTTAGTGACATGTGGTTCTTATTTGGGCCATTAATAATTCTGACTGTCTTTTTTCAGCAGTGAATATGATGAATACAATATCAAAAAAATAAATTATTTAGAATTATTATTAGATATGAGAGCTGTCAATCTCCTGTGAAGTGGGCCTGGGGACTCCCTGAGATACAATCTGTATCTGGCCAAACTCATGCGACCAGGCTACCCAACACCCCTCATGCAAAGCTGCCAGAAAATAAGGAATTATTTGCTTCACTTGGTAATTGGTCATGGTTTTAAAAACTTGTATTTCAGTTTGAATCTGAATGTGTCTAGCTTTAGATTCCTGCTATTAGTTCTTTCCTTGTGCCTGTTCCTGCTTCAGCACTGATGAGCTGACCAAAGTGAGCCCTTTCGCGCTCTCTGCCCTATTTTTAAACTGCGTGCCAAATTCCAGTACAAGTTTTATCAATGCCATGCATTGAGACACAAAACTTCTTCATTATTTCCTTTCATATCCAGGAATATCTTCTGCCCTTTTGCTGCAGTCATATACTTAGATACCTGCTAGGTTTTGACACTCTAATTTGTTACATTGACTAAGAGGTAACGCTTTGGTATTCCTTGTAATGTTTCTTCTTTTCATTTTCAGATGACAGCTTTTTATACGGTTTTTGCTGGATATCCCATTCTTGTCACTGTTTATCACACCAACAGTGCCATATCGCTTCAAGTTTGATTAGCATTGATTTTATATTTACTTTAGAGGCCATTTAGGAAACCCAAACGACCCTAAAGGAAACATCCGTTTTCAAAGAAAACTGTCACACCAATAATTACTCTGAACTGCTCATGCAGGTCTTGATGTAATGAATTTATCCTTCATTGCATCAAAAAGTAATTTTTTTCTGATTGATAGCATGTGGTTACTAAGTCAAGCTCCTGAAAAAATTAGTACTGCTATGGCCTTATATTTGAACAGCCAGACTGTAATGTCATCTTAGGGTTCTCTGATGAGACCTATTTTTCCATTAGATTTTGTTGACTGGCACACATAACATTTGTCATTAGTTTTTTTTGTGTCACTATCTGCTCCTCCCCACAGCTGAAGGTGTGACTGCCATGGTGAAGATGGGTGTATCAGGGCTTGTGTATGTACAGAAGGCTGTGCAAGCCTGTGTGCAACAGGCAATTACTGTTGCCAAACAGTAGGTCTGTGGACAGGCTGGTTGCTGTCACACAGATGGTGATTTGGGTGAAGATGCAGAGGTGATTAAGTAAGCTTTCCATCATTCAAAACAGGCCCGTTTTGCTCACAGCACCTCATTTCTATCCTCTCCTCACTGCTTAGCTGAAGCTCAGTAACACTGAATCTGGTAGGTTTTAGGATATCCCTGAGGAATCGTTTTGGCACCCATGCTTCCTTTCTACGTTCCCATTCCTTTATAGAAGCTTTTGGAAAATCTACTGGCTTATCAGCCAGTAAATGAAAACTTCTCTTTTACTATTACAGCCGTGGCCCACAGTCAGCACGCTGCAAGATCTCGCCAGGGATCTGCTTGCACGTCTCTCTCACCCACAGCAGTCTGAGGAAGCCAACTGTGCCACTGATGTCCCATCTCCTACTCTACCACACAGCAGCAAGTTATTGTGGTGCAAAATTCCATTCTTTATACATCCCATGAAGTGAATACAGCCCTGTGGGTCTGTTCTTGAACCTCCCTGCTTCTGTGTTTGAAAACATTGGCACGACTGTTTAAACAAGGTTTGCCAATTACTGGTATTAATCTAGGTAGTTTATGATTGTATGGGTCCCATTTTTACTTCTTAAATTTTAACCAGTTCTGCTTCCCTCTGGAATTTCCCTGGTCAGCCAGCATGTTTAAAATGAACATTTCTGTGCCCTTTTTTTTTTTTTTTAATGTTTTCATTCTTAATACTGTTATAGAATACATGTTATAGAATAAACAGACTTATGCAGAAGGGAAGCTTTGTCTTTTGTAACTCTGATATATTATAAGCCATTGGTTTACCCTCTCTTAGAGGGTTAGGGCCTCTCATTTGGAGTTGGAGCATTGCCTTTGCTCCTGAAAGTGGAAACACCAATAGCAAGGGGTCAGTGAATGGTAGAGCAGCACGCTTGCTGTTCTCAGCATGCATCCAGGATGCTGCTTGTCCAGAGAGGGATCTGTCACGATTGCATGGGGATGATGTTCAGCATTGCTGTACATCCACGTGGGTGTATGAAAACCGTAACACAAAGTGGCAAAGAATTCTGAGCTGCTTATCCTGAGAGGGAATGACATTTGCAGACAATTCTGCTTCAACATGGAGAATTGAGCTTCTAGAAAATAATACTCCTTTTCTTTACAAGAAAAAATAACATTGTTCCTTGTTGACATTGTTTCTTAGGAAGAAAACAGATTCTATATTTTACTTATTTCTATAAATCAGAAAATAATTTCATGCTGCACAAAGCCTTCAAGGACATTATTGAACCTGTCAAGTACATCCCTGTGGGTACATGGAGTCTCTCAGCAGTGTGTGAGTGGGTAAAACACATTAAGAAAAGTCCCTCCAGGTCAAGATTCTTTACCAATTATTTGTTTCTTTTCTTTCTCTTTTTCTTCTTCTTTTTCTTCTTCCTTTCCTTTCCTTTCCTTTCCTTTCCTTTCCTTTCCTTTCCTTTCCTTTCCTTTCCTTTCCTTTCCTTTCCTTTCCTTTCCTTTCCTTTCCTTTCCTTTCCTTTCCTTTCCTTTCCTTTCCTTTCCTTTCCTTTCCTTTCCTTTCCTTTCCTTTCCTTTCCTTTCCTTTCCTTTCCTTTCCCACATGCTTTGCTCTTCACCTTTATTCTTTGTCTTCTGAACCTGAATCTTTCTTTTTAACAATATAATTTACTTAATTTTAGGTGTGTTTTTGTTGTTATTTTTGGGTTGGGGTTTTTTCTCTGTTCTGATTTCTTGCTTTTTTTTGGACATTTTGTACTAATGTGGACATTGATCTTATACAACTGTACATTATTTGGCTGAGATTTTGTAATATGATTATCTTCCAAGCAAATCAAATAATTTCAGAACATTTTTCTGCAAGTATATCAAATTATGCTCAGAAACATTCTCCAAAGGAAAAAATGGAGGAAAAGACTGACATTATCTGCAAATCAACTGCTACGTCTATAATATCAAGACATAATTGTCCCAGAAATTACGTGTATGTTGTCTACAGCTTGGGAGGTGCTGTTTATGCTGTTGTAGGTTTGACCAACTAAAGTATCTCTGCTGACAGCTACTGCATCCACTTGAGTTCACAGTGGCATTAACACATTTAGTATTTTCGCAAGATCTAATAATGCAAGCTGAAAGAACAACATTATTTTCACTTTTAGAGATGACACCACCCGTGAAACAAAACACTTGAGTAGTCTTACCAGAGATGATCAAAGGTCATGGCAATGGATACAGTAATATAATTTTATTTGGTTTAATAACATACAGAGTACTGTAGTATCTTCATGAAATATATCTTGAAAGGCATTTCTCATGCAGATGTAATTAGCAACACATAACACAGGTCTGCACAAGTGTTTTTAGGAAACTGTGTAAAAAGGGGAAGCAAAATAAATTGAAGGGAAAAGAGCCATTCTCTTCTCAAATTCTCTGAAACAAAATAAACACTTCCCAAATGAAATTAGCACCATTAAAATAACAGATAGTTAAACCTACAGATTTTACAAAGTCATTTATGAGATGACACTGAAAAGTGACACTTCAGGTAGCTCTGAAAGAATTTTCTGTTCTCAGCCAGATTGGCTTTTTATTTAATACAGGTGACTAAAGCTTTGGAAAGTATGGGACTTCTCATACAACAAAATCAGTAATCACAGGTTCCATATCAGAGAGGAAGATAGAAATGATGGAACACTGTAGTTACTTGTAGAAGTCTAATGGGAAATGTATTTAACTCTGCACCACAGGAGAGGATTCTTTGAGAAACAGCCAACCAGAACTGCACTTCAGTCAGTGCTTTGGTGTGCTCTCTGCTAGAAAAACAGTGCTCACAGTAGTGCTGTCAGGTGCATTCAGCACATGGACTTCATACCAGGTGTCACTCGTACAGCCCTTTCCAAAGCTTCAGTTCTCTTCCTCACTTGAAGATAGCCTCTATTTCCACTACAGTGTTTGCTGTAGTAACACATTTAGGATTGATGAAAAATCACCCATGCAGAAAGCACGCTTTTAACAAATCAGATATATCAGTATATGGATCCTTTCCAGGCAAAGAAGGACTGAAAAGCACAAGTCAGGCACATTCTTCAGTGCAATCCTGAGTATTTATAAAGGATGTACATAGAACCTGTTTTTGTTGAAAACAGTAAAAAGCTGTAAAAACAGGAAGGTTTTTGAAGACAGTCCTCCACACAGCCGTGTGTCTCAGCAGATACATTTGGCAGCAGTTACCCAGGAAAGCCTTAACCTATTTGCAAGCAGCTTGTGCTCATGAGCACTGATTTCCATTGTCTCTGGCAACCTTAACCCGAACTCCATTTCACCCACTTCTTCTATTCAGCCGGAAAGAATAATTAACATGCCGGTCAGTTTTATTGCCTGTCCACACAAGATATGACTGACAGAAGCCAGCATTACTTTCCAGCAAGACAGTATTTTTATAGCAACTTGCTGAAAGCACTTACATGCTAATGAAACTGGAAATTTATTTAAAGATATGCCATGCCTGAAGATTGTGTATGCATTGATTTTTTTCCTCCTTGTCCCACTTCCTTTATTTATTAAAATGGTATACTTTGCTTACCTCTAGAAGAAACAAAAACAATCAATTCTGTATGTGAATGCAATACTGTTCAGCAACTAGGCTTCTTACTTCAGAAAATCTAGTCCTTGCTCTCCTGGATACATTCTTTGTTTTTTATTCTTTCTCATACAACAGAGCATTAATACTACTTGACAGAGAAAAATGAAGACTATCTGACAGAGAAAAAGGGAATTGCATTATGAAGCCTTTTCATAGGCATTCTTTTATTTACCACTAAATGATCACTCGAGAGAGGTTGTGCTGCAGTCGTTTGGATTGGTTTCTGAGGATAGTTTTTATTAAGGAATGATAGCCAGTTTTACAAGGTGGTTGTCCAATTCTTATGTATGAAACTCTACTGGACCCGTGCAGTCAAGGAACTCGACAGAAAAACGTTTTTCTTATGCCTTTTACCTCACCTGCCCCCACATCCCTGTTTTAAAGTGCTTCATTAAGGACTTTTATCTTGCAAACACTTAGAGACTAGCGCAGCTTAGTTCACAGGAAGGAAAATCACACAAAATCCGTGCCGGTGTTTATTAGGGGCTTTCTGTTTCCCCGGGGAGCCGCTCGGTAGGTTCGTGCTCTGCAGGAGGAAACCTCAGCGCGGCATTTAGGGACAAATCCTTACGGGCGGCAGCGCTCGCGCGGGATCCCCGCCCTGGGCCCCGCCCCCTGCGCGAGCCCCGCCCCAGACCCCGCCCAGCAGCCGCCAGGGGCGGGGCCTCCTCCCGCCGCCGCTTCCCCCCCTGCCATTGGCGGCGGGGGCTGCGCGTGACCGGGCGGTGCGTGACGTAGGAGGAAGAAGCCGCCATTAGGGGCAGCGGGGCCGTGGCCGTGGGGCAGGTTCGGTTGCTGTGTTCCTTTCCAGCCTCTGTCTCCGGGGCCGTGCCGGTGCCTCGCCAGCCCCCCCTCCCGCTCCCCCGCGGGTCCCCGTCCCGGTGGGCGGCGGCGGCGCCGCGGTGCGGCCCGTTGATGTGAGGCGCGGCTCGGCGGCGGGGCGCGGATGGCGGCGGGGGCCGGCGCAGCGGCCGGGGGCCGCAGCTTCTCCTTCAAGGTGGTGCTGCTCGGAGAAGGCTGCGTGGGGAAAACCTCGCTGGTGCTGCGCTACTGCGAGAACAAGTTCAACGATAAGCACATCACCACCCTGCAGGTGCGGGCCGGGGCGGGGCGGTGGTGTGGGGGTCCCGCTGTTGTTCTCCCCTCACCTTGCGCACCTCCTCGCTCTGCTGGCAGTGCCTTGTCTGCAGCTTAGTGCCGGCCGGAGCCACCCTCGCCGCTCGCTAGTCCTGGCTGTCACCTGCCGAGTTTGCCGAGAGTCAGTTTTCTCGTTCTATTCACGCCTCAGATTTAAGCTTTTAATATGTTTAGGCCTCGTTTCTACTCTGCATACTAACTGCTTCGTTTTTTCCAGTTACGTATATGAATGTCTTCATTTGAATCTTGGAAAGTATGATGCAAAAGTACTGTTGTTATTGTAATCATTGTTAGTGGACTGATGACTAAGTGTTTCATGTGTGCTGCGTTTCTGTTAATCATAGTCTTCCTCATGTTGTCAAATCCTAACTCTAGCACTATCTAAACGCTTTTGTTTAAGGAGAACAGCTTACACAAAATGGTTTATGAGATTAAGGCTTATGATTCAATAACGGGGAAGATTCTTAAAGCTTAACTGCTTGTCATAACAGCTCCCTGAATTTTGCCTGGATTCTCAGCAGTACTGTCTGTAGTTATAAAGAGCTACAAAGTGATGTTGTGCTAATGAAATGTGACGGGGTGCCTGCTTGAAAATAATGGCGTTTTTTTTATGTCCAGTAGTTAGTGATAGACGGCATGTGTGCCATGGTACAGAATACACTGCTTGTACTGTACATGGTCTCAGAAAACATGTTTTGAAGTTTGTGTTGTGAGTGGTGTGTTAAGTCTTTCAGGATGTCAGATTGCATAGGTGGAAGTGTGGATTCAATGTATACCACTCTTAATTTTTTTTTTGTTAAATAAAGAAACAAACCCTGGCACTTGGTGGACCAGTAGTGGGTTGTTTTGAACTGATTTTGAGTTTCTTGAAATACGGAAGAAATAGTAGGTGATGTTAAAAACGTGTTAAACACGGCAGTTCTGTGCAGTTTTAAGGTAGTTATGTGCCATTCCCATGCATTTAGGGGGAGCTTCTTGAATTGTGTATCTCAGAAGTAATTAATAGTGAAACTTTCCCTTAAAACCAAAGCAGCGTTGTAGATGCACTAGAAACAATACAGGGAGAGTTTCATAAACAGATAATGTAGCTTCATTTTTGCTGTGAGGTAGTAAAAAGAATATTTTTTCCTGATGAGATTTTGTTTCTCCACTGTAACCAGGTTTGTGGTTGCTACCTGTCTTTTAACTGACTGCACATTGTTTATCAAGTTGTTTGCTTTTCTGTTCTGGGTCTCCTTGGTCACATACACATCTTATTGATTGTAAAATACAGTGTTAATGCTGTTGAACCTTACTGTGCATCATGTGCACTTGTAAAGTATTATCTTTATTATTTTTATTTCCCTACATCGTACAGTCCTAGAAAAAAATGAAGCCAGTTCTTCCACTATTAAATTGAATGATAATTAAAAAATAAGATCAAGAGAAACTAGGATATCTGATTAAGCAATGAAATAACATGTTTGCAAAGCATCCTTTAGTATTTTTTATGATAAAAGGCTTAATCTGATAAGGTTGCTTTGCTTCATGGCAACAGTTCAAAGTATTGCACCAAATTCCTTTTGTTCTAATAAAGCCAAAATTAGATAAATACTTTGTTCCTGGTCCAGTAAAGGAATGACAATGATGAATCACATGAAAAGATCACTAGATATTGAGAGGTTATTCTCTAACTTAAAAAGAAGGTATTGCTTAGTGCTTTATTCCAGTATGCAACAAAAAGGGTGGTGAGATTGTAGCCTTCTGGAAACTTAATTTAGTGATGTTATTCTGTGAAGTTATTCTTTGTATACCCAAATATGTAAGTTTCTTTGGTGCTAGTAACAGAAGACTTTGACTAAAAGGGAGCAGTTTCTCCTCCCCCCCCCCCCCCCCCCCCCCCCACTCCTCTCAGTGCTAACCAGAGTGCACTGGAGCCTCCTCTGATTTAGGAGGCTGCTGGGATGTGTTGCTGTAGTTGTCAAGTTGTTATCAAGTCATGTACTTAAGTCATGTATTTAAGATACTGATGACCTGCATGTTGAAGTTAGGTAGCTGCTGATTGCACAGAAGAAAGCATCTAGTTAGAACACTGTGGAAAACCTGATGCAGGCAAAGTAGTGGGTTTTGCCCACTATTAATGAAATTCATAACGTGTTAGCAGACCTGGCAGGGCAATTAGAATTGGTTCCCATTGTTTGAAATATTGAAGTAAGTGCCCTCATCTTGATACAATAATCATACTATATAAATTCATATGAAGTTAACTGTGCTGGAATTACTCCAATAATAAACCTACTATCAAACTACTGGTTTTTTTTAATTGGATAAATACTTGTATTTATCCTGAGTAATTGAATAATAAAAACTTCAGAATACTGCTTTCTTAAATGTGTGGAGGATTGCAGAATATTCAACCTGAGAGAGCTGCTGATGTATGTGGTTGTAATTGTAGAGTTCCTGATTCCTTTGATGGACTTGGCATAACCTGGAAGAGCTGTCTTGGTTATCAAGATAACCGGGGGAGAGTGGAAGACAACCTGAGGAAGTTCAGTGCTATATGCAGTGTTTGTATGCCTAACCTGCTTCTATTGAAGATGAAGCACCAAGGGCAGGTGCCACATACCTGCCTTTGTTCAGTTACTTTCAGGAGACTCTCTTCCAGCTGCATCTTCCTTGTGTTATACTCAAGCCCCTTTATCAGCTCCTAGCAGGGCCTGGTGGGCATACAAAACTGAACTCAGAGAAGAAAGAATTAAAAGAAAGAAAATATTTCCTATAGCCACGTAAAAAGATTGCAATTTTAGCTCTTATAATTGCATTATTCTTTTCTAAGTGCCTAAGTATTCTTCAAACCAGTCATAAGACAGAGTCAAAATATGAAAATTAGAAGCTTCAAAGAGTTGTTTGAAGTTACTTATCTTTGAATTGACCAAGAGCTACTGATTGTAAAATCGTCACAACTCAGATTTGTGGTACTCAATTCAGTAAGGTTTTTGGAGATTAGAGAAAATGTTGAAGCTTTTTCTGTGTGCAATTACTTAAGGACCTTTAGGTAGTCAAAGGCTTTGACTTGGACACTTGACAAATTAAAATCTTGGCAACTGACTTTTTCTCTGAACTATCTCAAAAGAGAAGTTAAGGCTCTTGCTTATGTGTTGGGTTTTCCCAAATTTCTAAAAACTGCATAGTCCTAATATTGACTTGATTGATTGGGTTGTTTTTTTATCCCTCACTAAGCTCAGAATGGTTGGTGAGGGGTATGTGTGTGTTGAAAGGTTGGTTAAAAGATACTGGTTGATTTGTCTTTGACATGTTTGCCACTGTGGATGTAAAATGTGTTTTATTGATGGTAAACAGACCAAACTTACCCATACCTACTAATCCATGAGCAGAGCCTGCTAACTGTGTTCTTCCAGTATATGAATAAAATAAAGAAGAATGAAGCATTAAATCTGTCATATAGTATTGATGGTGTCCTCCAGCATGTTGACAAAGCTTTCTGCTCATTACTAACCGTGGCTGCTTCAAATACCAGGTTCCAGTCTTATCAGAAAAACCTGCTTGTAATCAGGGTATCTGATAGAGGATACTGTCCTTTTTGATTATGGGCCTAAGACTTTAGATAGACTAAGACTTAACCATTACAAATTCTTTAGGTTTTAATACAGAAAGCAAGTATGATAGCCCAGTGCTACATACCTTTGCTACAGTCTCCCATGGTTATGGATGTTTATGTGATACTAAAAAGTCTTACTTGTATGTAGGAGTCTTTTAGGGCTGAAGTATATAAAAAATGGAAATCTATATCTGAGTGATAAAGGACAGTATTCCTATCAAAAACTATAGTACCTGAAGGACAGTTTATACTGAAGTAAAACCTACCTATGTAGATAAACCAACTTTAGTTTTTGGTCTGTCAGATAGGAGATGTACTTGTGCTATTAACTGGGTCATTGTGTAAAGCTACAATGACAGGATTTTATGGATACTGAGTTCTGTGTTTTTATATATAAATCCCCGTTCTGTGAAAGATTTTTCTGTTCAGAAATTGATTCTCAAACGTTTGTATGGAATTTACATCAATTAAGCAGGTTTGGATTGTTGGTGTTACTACAAAAGCAAACATTGCTCAGAGGAGCTTTTCCTGTGAGATTTGCAGTAGAATATTGAGTACTGTAGTACAGCAGATCACTAAAATATTGTCAGGTAAGATTGATTCATTGTGCCTAACAATAGCTTCTCTCCCTGTGGCCCAAGTATTGGTGAATTAAAACTTCTGAAGTTGCCTCCTAGCTTTCAGTTTTTAAAGTGTGGTGTATGTAATACAACAAATGGTAAAGACTACTGATGAGTTAATCCTCAGGGACAGCTGTTTGAAAGCCATCAACTTGCTCTGGAGTTTTTAATTAAAGAATGAGGAGTTTTCTGATGTTGAAGATTTGCTACTCTTCTGTTAAGCTGTTTGTTACAGGTTGGCTAGAGGATCAGATTCATTTAACATGCTGTCTGGAAGTTTTTCCAGAGTTTTGACACTACAGTGAGTCCCTTCACTCTAGACTGAGGGAGTAGTGTAGTGTTAATGCTTCACTTATGTTGAACACAAGGGTTGTTGTGATCAGTTCTTTGCTATCTGCTCTTGGAAAGTGTCTGTTTTTCTTCTGGTCTGTTCTCTCTCTGTTCTTTTTATCAGACTTCGTGGGAAGGTGCAACTTAAGGATGAAAAGGGCTTTTTTAGTCATCTCATCTTGGGTCTTACAGGTGCCAGGGAAGTAGCTGAAGAGCAGGAGCTGCTCTAGCAACTGAATGTTGAATGACTAATACAGGCAGCACTCTGGAAGGGCACTGACAGTAGTTTAGATTGGTGTGCATTGAGCTACTGTAGTCTTCTGTGTGCATTCTGGTTGCTTGTTTAGTTAAGCAGCAAGCTGGTTCAAACATCTCGTCTGGCCCATGACACTTTCCACATGTTGGTTGGACTCTTAGTTCTATGGCTGGTCAGTGCTTGTATAGAGAGCTTCTCTTGAGCTGCTGCAGTCCATCCTAAAATAATCTGTGATTAATCTATCATAAAATACTGAGTACTTGTTTGAACCCAAATGCAAACTGAGGTAAAACTGAAAGGAAATCTGACTGTAATTTAAGGCAAAAGACAAAAGTAAGCTTTTGGTAACTGAACTGTTTGATATAACATGTTACTGCTAGTCTTTAGAATGGGGGGAGCATTGGCAGTCCTAATGCATCAACACCTTGAGACCCTGTTCTGGTCCATTAAATTTGTATTAAATTATATTCCCTTTTTTAGCCATCAAATTACAGACTTGGTAACAGAGATGGTGTCTGAAAATGTGAATCACGCAAATTTGGAGCAAACCAGACTTGCTCAATTTGCTGAAATCAGATTAACCTTGCAATGTGCTCTGCTCCTGTAAAACATTTCCAGAAGTTTAAAACAGTGTAATTCTGAAGCAGCTGGTATGCTTATTCTGAGGCTTCTCAGATCAAACAAACAAAAACACAGAACCAAAAAACAGATGAGGGTGAGTTCTGGGCTCACTTCTGCAAAAAAAGGGAAAAGTTACAGACAAGGAAATACTAATGTTCCAAGATATTTAGTGATAAAATAATTGTTTATGGTTCTAGTACGTTGTTAATAGCGAACTACTTTGCCTAACCCCTGCAGATTAACAATCTTGTTGGGCTGGTTCCTGCCCAGACTTTACATACTCTTGTGAAATTCTTTGAGTTCATCTTAGACTTATCAGTGTTGTGGATTCAGACTCTTTCCGCCCAACTCATCCTTCCCAAATCATTCAAAACAACAGAAAGATGTAGTAAATGATTGGTTTAACCCAAATTTATTTAGAATAGGCTGCTGGCAAGCTGTAGAGAAATGACTAACTGGCTTAGTATTGACTTAGGCTTCTTGCTTACAGAGTCTTTTGATCTGGAAATTTGTGTTTTATTGATTCTGATGCTTTATTAATAAATTAATTTGAAGTCAAATTATGTGTTTGGTGTGTAAAACTTAACTCTAATCTGTTTTGCTTTCTAGGCATCTTTTCTTACAAAGAAGCTAAATATTGGTGGAAAAAGAGTAAATCTTGCGATATGGGTACGTTTATATTTCTATTTTTTTCCTCCTTAATTAGAATGTTTTTCTGAAAAAAAATGATGTTGGCTTACTGTGTCACAAATGTTAGGCACTTCTTAATAAAGTAAAATTTCCTAAGTATTTGGAGTTCCTTGACATATTGTTTGCTTTGTCTTAAATGCTAATAAGTGTATTTTAAATGCAGGATACAGCTGGTCAAGAAAGATTTCATGCGCTGGGGCCCATCTACTACAGGGACTCTAATGGCGCTATTCTAGTATATGATATAACAGATGAAGACTCTTTTCAAAAGGTACTGGGCAACTTTTACATCTAAACTGTAAATTGGTTGAGAAATAATCTGTAATGTGTAAACAGAAGTCTTCTGGTTTTGGCAATATATTTTATTTGCAAATGTAAATCATGTAATGGAAGTATACAGCTTATTAGTATTCCTTTGAAGACTGGCTTCCCTGCTATCAGGTTCTGCTATTCAAAGAACACCAGAGAATTAGCTCAGTTTCTTAGAGCACCGTGCTAATAAGGTCAAAGTTGTAGGTTTGATCCCTATATGGGGATGTAATGGGTATTAATTTAAGAATTGGACTTCATGATCCTTGTGGCTCCCTTCCAACTCAGAATAGTTTGTGATGCAGCTATGCAAGTTACCTGTGACAGGCTATAAACATAAGCCTGGACTGTTGTTATGGTATGCCATACTGATCTTTACTGTATAAACCAAATTCATAAAAGGTATTAAATGACATGACCCTTTACAGATCTGAGAACTCTGAAATTGTAACACATGATAGTGGAGATGTTACCTTCTTGTGATAAGTTAGTTGTTTTTCAAGTCCTCGTGAAAATACGTAATTTGATGGCTAATTATTTTATGGCTGAATCAGCTGATCAGTTTGATCGGGTGAGTTTTTTCTACGCTGTGTCAACCTTTGTTGTACTCTGTAGGATGTTTCAACTGAAAACTGGTGACACTTTTCTAAGCATGTTTGTCTGTGATTAATTTTTGGCAAAACTAGTTGGACTTCTGTAGGGAGAAGTAAGAAATTGTGGTTGTATGGGTAAGGCTCAGGTTAGCAGGGATAGAAATAGTGAAAGGGTATAGATCCACAAAAGCTTAACTAATTTAAATAGTTTGATATAGGGCAAGTAAAGCACTTATGTGAGCAGTTAAACACTTGCTGCCACCTGCAGAATGGTGATGACCTGTGGATACTTCAACCTGTGCCTTTTCATGCTGAGCCCTACATAGTAAAACCCTGTGACACCAAAACATTTAAATGTGCAGAAAAAAAGAGGGAAGGCTGATTGACAGAAGTTACTGCAGAAGTACTACTATATCGTGTAGCCTTATTTTTAGATTCTTGAAGTGATTACCTCTCTTCACAATTATTCCCTTAAAATAGTAGTTCCTGATTCAGTGCAGTGATCATACAAGCTTCAAAGCATGACAACAGATTTGATAACAGATACCATCAGCTGACTTAACATGCTTGTCCCATCTGTTCTCTCATGAAATATACATCTGTTATAATCTAACTGGGAAAACTCAGTTCAGGTACCCCTACCTTTAAAGTACCATTTGTAGTCTTTCAGTAAGTGCCTGCTGATAAAATATCTCATGTCTGACCTGAAGTGGCCCGTGCAGTGGACTTGCTATACTGAGTATGGCGAGTTATATTTCTGGAGTAATTGAAACATTTTATCTAAGTCATTTGCTCTTGATTTCACCTGTGAAATAAAACCTGCTGACCAAGGGCCATATGTAGCTAGCTAAAGAATATTTTTCCATCTATGTTGCTCTAAACATTTTTGCTTTAAGTTTAGAATAGATAGTTAATGATGGAAATGGGATGGGTCCATATTAGCTAAATTAATAGTATATCAAGTGATACCAAGCTCACATCTATTCTTTTTGCAGGTAAAAAACTGGGTTAAAGAATTAAGAAAAATGTTGGGAAATGAAATCTGTTTATGTATAGTAGGTAAGTATTTTTCAACATGATTGAATGGGAAGCGTCTGTTTTGATTAATAGCATCTTCCAAATGCTGCTTTGACAGCTTGTACATGTGAAAGGGTAAAGCTTATGTTAGATTTTTAAAATTAAACTGGAGCTAGAAGTTTCAGTAGATCATATTGAGGAAAACAAGTGTTTGAAAGAATAAGCTGTTTTATTGCACACTATCAGAAATGCATGCTACAGACACCTGCAGATGATAGTTTAACAAAAAATATATTATTCTTCTTTCAAGTACTCAAACTCATGGCTTTTCTTGGTGGCACAGACTAGGTGCATGTCTGTTTTGATAATTGAGTGCATGAAGGTTGGAGTGAGTTAAAGTTTGGGTATTTCAATGCAAATAGAATGCAACAGAGATGCTGGGTGTAGATTTAAATCTGATCTAATTATTAAAACACTTTAATGAGGTTAGATATGTGGACATTCTACAAAAATTACCTCTGTAGCACATGGAAAGTGCTAATAAATCACAAAAAAAAAGGACAAAAAGGCACAATTGGGCGTTTTATATGGAGGCATTTAGCTGTTCTGATCTCCCTACAGAGGTAGCGCTTTGTTGCCTGTAAATGCTTGTGTGAAAGGAGATTGTCAAATCATGTTGTCCTTGAAAGTGAGACTTGTGTAAGAGCTGGTCTTTATTGGGACAGCTTGAGAAAATGGAGTACCATGATTACATGTCTGCTTTCTTTTTGGGTAGTTTTAGAGTACAAGGACTTAAAAGATTAATTTGTTTTCAACAGGTAACAAAATAGACTTGGAAAAAGAGAGACATGTTTCAGTGCAAGAAGCAGAAATGTAAGTCACACCTATTACTAATAGAAACAGTCATTGCAGAATCATGCTGGAGTAAGAAACTCGTGATGCTGTTAACATCACAGCCAGCTAGGCACTGCTGGCTTATGCCTGCCAGTTGAGTGTTCTGTTAGTATCTGAGTCACAGGGTATCCTGGCTGACCAAGCTGTAGCTTGGGAGTTGTTTGTGATTAAAGTCAACATTTGCAGTTTAAGTCCATTTCTGGACATGAAATTTTCTTAATTTCATCTGTGTTGTATCAGTCCTGGCAGAACTCCTTTTTTTTTTTTGTATTAAATAAGCATGTGTAGATTAACTCTGAAGTCAGAATAAAACCTCTTGTGATCATTTTATACCTTCATGTAAAGTAGTTTAGAAAGATAGTCCTTTACTACAGTGAGGCTCCATATCTGCATTTCTACAGGTATGCTGAATCTGTTGGAGCAAAACATTATCATACATCAGCTAAACAGAACAAAGGAATTGAAGAACTCTTTCTTGACCTTTGCAAAAGTAAGTATTATGTGGTTTGTTGGTAAGGAGCTAATGCATAAGATGCTCCAGGCTTCAGAAATGCTTTTCAGGCCCATATAGAAAAGCTTTAGTGTATGGTACTACTTAGAACTGACTTCATTTCAGTCTGCTTCAAGGCACTTGTGTTCTGTAACAGCTCTGGAAGCCTGATGTATGGATGCTTACAATATTACAAATTCATGCTGTACTCCAAAAATGTCTTGGTCATTTGTTGGAGCACTGACTGCTGTTCCACTTACCACATATAAGTAGTAACCCAGATTAAACTTCATGTTGCTGCTCTCACCACTGCTTGCTTCAGACCCTCTGTTTCAATCTCTTTCAAAAATCTTCTCATATGATACTTATTACAAATCATAAACTCAAAGCTTTAATAATGCAAATTTTACACAGAAATCTAAACAAATTGTAAAGATCATGGTATGTGGGATGAAAATCCAACACAAACAAATCATTCTATTAATTGTATTTCTGTGATAAAAGAATTTAAGGAAAAGGTCTCCTGCGTTTCTGAAGAGGTAGTTGGTTGGGGTTTTGGGGAGGATTTTTTTGGAGGGTGGTGTTTCTTGTTTATTTGGTTGGGATTTTTAACGGTGTTAATGATATGAGTGGGTAAATCTAGCTTTTGAAGTTGCTAACTCCAGGACACCTGAGGATCTCTACGGTCTCCCATAGTGACCAGGAGCCACTGTATGTTGGGTACTTTAGAAAAAAGATTTAATATGTTCTTGAAGCTATGCCATGTGATACCTGAGTACTTAGTTCTGCATAACAAATGGGAGAACCACTCTTGCTGAACTTTTGTCTCTGTGCATATAGTTCAGATTGATTAAGATAGCGGAGTCTCAATGTAAAAATGAAATGGAATGTCATCTAATACGTTTCTTTCTTTACAGGAATGATAGAAACTGCTCAAGTGGATGAAAGAGCAAGAGGCAATGGTTCCAGTCAGTCAGGAATAGCAAGGCGAGGTGTACAGATCATTGATGATGAGCCACAAGTGCAGAGCAGTGGAGGGTGCTGTTCTTCTGGATAATTATAAAACTGTGCATCACTGCCCTCTCAATATGAAGACTGCCATATTCCAAGTCACACATTCTTTACCAATGGAGTAATAGAATTAACAGTATTTAAAAATAATCACATGTAACACTGCAGAGACCTTAAGTGCTAAACTAGTGGCATCTGTGACCAGAGAATTGGCGTTTTCTACAGTGGTTAACAAAGCAATTACCAATGGCCTTTTTACATATTTTTCTTTAATGAGGAATAATATGCATGTAGAAAAGACCTACTTAAAGGCTTCATTTATATTCTTTTAAATCAGATCATTATTTAATAACTTATATACATTGTTGTTGGAATGGTATACGTTTTTGCAGCTCTTTGTATTTTGTGGTAGATGGAATTGTATCACTTCTAAAATGCAAATTGATTTTTTTTTTAAATTAGCAGATATCTGAATTAATATTTTTGCAGGGCCTTCACAAGCCTATAACTCAACTACTTTGATATATTCTGTTCATCTGTATGCCAAGCTGATAAAATACATTGTAAATTACATATTAAATATTTTATCTGCTTTTACAGTTGCAGAAATATGTACATCAGTCTTGTCAGTGATTGTGAAGTGAATAAGTCAGTGAAAGATGCAAGCTTTTCATGTGCACTGTTAAATTGCTCATTCTATTCCCCTACCTGAAAACAGCTTTATTTTGGGTATGTCCATAGCTACAGCAATTCTTTAATCCATTTCTGGCAAGCAGCAGTATTTAGAGTATCCCCTTACTGGAAGAGAATGCTTCTGTAAACTGCTGTTTAACATTGAGGTGTTTGACTTGCAGCTAAAACAGTTGGTGCATGCACATACCTTGCCTCTGCAGTTACTTTGTCCTCTCAGAAGATCCCCAGAAAGTCAAAGTAACTTTAGCCCTCATCTGTCTGGTAGCCAGTAAACCAGATGCATGGGAAACTCTTTAGCTGCTTTAATACTTTTATTTCCAAAGACAGCATTATAAACTATCCACGAGAATATTTTTTTTCCCTGCAGGGCTTGAGTGAACAATTAATTGGCATTATTGGCATTAACTGTAACTTCTAATTTGGAGTGATTAAATTGAAGATAGGAAACTTGCCAGATGTAGCTGTAAATTTGGGGATTCTACGCAGAATTGAACTTATTCCCAACTTGTTCTTTCTCCTGTAAAGTGTTTTGAAAAAGCCCATTTAAGTTTCAGGAGGAGGTTTTTCAGAAAAAATATGTAAACTACTATCACAAAAGAACACAAATGGTGGTAGCTGAAACTTCAAAATGTTTTGTGCTCTGACTTTTTTTACGTAAGTTGTCATGCTTGGAAAAACAGTAAAGGTGATGTCTATGACAAAGTAGAATATCCTTGGCCTTCCTTTTTCTGAAAGGTAGATTTAGTATTGCATATGAATGCACTGAATGGTGTGGGTATGTTCTGATACACAAAAAAAAGTAGTAGTAATGAATTAGTCTGTGTAAGAGAAGTGTGCTGTCTTCAATCTGATTTTTATTTTCTCTGAAATAATAGATGGCTTTGATACAGACTGATCCTGGTGCATTTTCTCCTTTTTTGCCTTAACTGTGGTGTAGATATTTTTTCTTAGACTACCATTGCTGTCCTCTTCTGATGTGTTTGTATGCATGATGGAGGAAGGTGGTCTGTTCATGCTAGTGAAGATAAAGTTTCTTGGCTGTGCAGAGCTTTGATGCGAATCTAAAATCTGTGATTGTGTCAGCATGTAGAAACACCATTAGCTTTCATATATCTAACAGCAGTGACCTCTGTCAAAATTGAAAACCAGATTGGTTTGATTTAACACTGGTATCTGACTATCAGCCTTGTAAGTGATACAATGTCTGAAGATATGGAGAGTGAAATTGTCAAGTCTAGATGTTCAAGAATGGAATTGCCTCAGAATAGGAGTTTCAGGGTTTTTATTAAAATTTAATTTTTTCCATCTCTGCATATAAAACCCCCAACAGCCCAACTTCAACTAGACTTGGTTGAAGCAGTGTGTAGAATGTATATTTCTGCCTGCAGCTAAGGAGTTTTTAGTGTATTGTGTGGTAGGGGCATCCCATGTGACTTCTGGCAATTACAAAACTAACGAATGCATGTTGATACTAGCTCTTGAGTCTCTTACAGAGTTAAAACTATTACTACTGAAAACTTAGGTGGGGATAAAGAAGTCTACTGTTTTGTAATATTGGAAAGGTTCTGGTTGCTATTAGTGAAATATTTTTTAAAATAAATTCTCAAGTTACTTTTGTTACTTAAGCTACAACATAAAAAATACTCACTGGAAACCTTCCTGTCTAAGCTGTGGTTTGCTTGGACTTTGTTTATGAAACTTAAAACCTGTGTTTGCAGGGTCAGGGTATCATTATATAACTGGAAGAAAGTATAGCTTTGTGAAGTCAGGGAAGGTGGTTAAAGATGAGACAGAGGTGAAAACATGAATTGTTTAGACTGATTAACATAAGACTTCAGCTATTCATTGTCAGCAGACAAAATACAACAGTTCCAGGAAAAAGCATCTTTGTCAAAGGTACTGAGAATGTTCTTTGTGCTTGATATATAGAAAAGCACAAATAGCTTGGTTTCCTATATTTGAGCAGGACTCAAGTAACCTGGTGTTATTAGTATGTGGCTTGCTTTTCAATAGTCTTGAGTCTTGCATTTGATCTAGATTTCCTGGTTTGTATGTCTGAAGTGTTTTCTTGTTGCTGACTTCTGTGACTGTAAACAAGTAAGCTATTTTTGATTCTTCTGTGAAGTGAAAGAGAACAAGGCTGTCTTTAGAAAGTACCTCTATTGTGAGGCAGATAGCCAGACACCCGCTATAGCATGTGTAAATCAACACTGAGCACGCTTCCTCAGGGTGTATCTTGACAGATTACTCACATACATACTGAAATAAAATTATCTGACTTTGTACAATATCTTTCTAAAGCAACTTTTAAGTGCTTGTTGCTGCTACTATGAATACATGAGCTACCCGTGAACCTTTATGACTTGCTGAAATAAAATCCAACAAGCCAAAGTCCAGTTGGTTTAATGCAGCAGTATGTCTCTCTGCTAGGAGTTATTTATGGACAGTGCTGCACTTAGGCTTTACTTCAGAAGCTATAAAAGATGGGATAGACTGGTTCAGACAAAGACACATGAATTCAGATGTGTAGTATATAGAGATGACTAACTAGCTGCAAAGACTGGGAGAGATAACTTCATCTGGTAAGCAGTGATCTTGCACATGATTCCAAAATGAGGGTGTATCCAATGTCTAGATGAACTGTATGGGATGGTCTCTTGAAGCAGTCAAGTTGAATATTAATTGAATATTACCATGATTATATTACATGCTTTTCTTCAGTGTTCACACATTGTGGACAGGAATTTTTGCCTCCTACATCTTGAAAACTGCCTACAGTTCTTAAAGAACTTACTAGTTAAATTTCTACTTTAGTTTCCAAACCAGATGAAGAAAGCTTTACACAAAGGTATGAAGTTATGGGAAGTGGTTAAATCTCAAATGGATTTCTACAAAAATGTTGGATAGTGTCAGAAAAAAAAAGTTTAAATGCAGGTCAGCAATCTCCATAAGCTGAAAGCAGTTAAGTGATGTGAATAGTAGAGCATGGGAATAAGAGTTGGAGCCAGCTACGTCCCAGTTTTCTGCTTTTAGTGGAATAAAAAGGAGAAGTAGGGAAAAAAAAGAATGTTGGAAAAACTGAGGGTGCTGGTGGTAGGCTGCTGAGTAAGGCACCGAGTTAACCTTTTCTTTGTGTTGCTAGAGAGCCTCAGCAATAGCAATACCTTATTCAGGACTTCCAATATCACTTCTTGTGTTGTTCTGTGAAATACCATTTTTGCTTCATTAAAGAGAATGCAACTAAATTTGAGCAGGTTTTTAGGCACAATACTGATCTGCTTGAAACTTTATTAGAATATGCTAATTTATTAACTATTTACATTTCACTGACTTTGTTCATCTTAGTTTGCATCAAATGCTATGATTTTTTTTCTTGAGAAGTCAGGAAGTATATCATACTTTGAGGAGAACTTTTACTACAGTTGTGTCAAGGAGTTGCAGATGATGACCAAGATCCTTAGCACTCCTTGCTGTGCAAGCTCAACAAGGTCCCCGAACTAGATCACTAACTCTTAGCAGTGCTGGGCACTTGTTCCTGCTATTCTTTGGAGGATTCTGCTCAACACCAGTATTTTCCTTCTCTACAGGCAAGCCTGTACGTATCAATGATGCAGCTGTGTAATAAATTTAGGCTTTTTCTATCAAATAACAATGTATACTCTTTGCTTCTGTATTTTTTGGAGCTGTCATTGGCCCCTGTATTGAGCAGAATGAGATGGAGATGATTTCTTAGAGTTGTGGAGAATATGGAATGTTTCTTGTCTTGAGATGGCTTGAAAAGTGAGAGTCAAAAATTCAACATTATGACAAAGTATTATTCTGCCCAAGGTAACAGAAAATAATTTGACTTGGAGAAATTTTTACTGTAATATGATTAAAATGATAAATTGCTCTACTTCTAAAATGAAAATTTATTTAAAGCTGATCTCTCTAGTCCTAATTTTTTTTAATACTTTGGGTTGCTTGACTTGACCAAAGCCTTAAATTGATTATCATGTTATACAGCCATAAACTAAGCTTTGATTGTTGGGAGGAACAGCATACTTGTTCATATTCCACTGGCCAATTTAGATCTTGAACTGTGTTAATTCAATACCAGGATGTTGAAAGATAGATTAAAACAACTATTTTTTCAGTCTATTTCCACTGCTTTGCGTACTCAGGCAAGTAACATGGATGTGATACAGCTGCATGGTCACTGTGAAAAGCGAGCTTCTCTTCCTTTTCCTGCTTCTCGGCTGCACTGATCCTTGTTGCTAAATGGCTGCTACAGGAAACTGTGTGCTGTGCAAGAAAGGAAGTGCATGTTCTCTCCTTGCTTCTCTAGCCCTTCTAGACAGTGATAGGCACTACAGGAGTAATACACAGTTCCTGTCAGTTTGATAGCATTTATTTCAAGAGGAGCTTTTCTTACATCTTGATAATTTTTTTTTTCCAGTGTATCTAGTTTCACTGATCCCTTCAAAGAATTTTAATTCTTTATTGTAGGTTACCCAAAAGATGTTTAATTTGAAGCACAACAAGGAAGGATAACGAGTAAGTAGCAGTTCTAGAGTGGTCATCCCTAACAATTGGCCATAGCCCACCTCCAAAACGGTGAAGAGAGAATATTTAAAGTTTAATGGTGAGTCCTTGCTAGCTCTGTATCTGACTCCTGATTCTTGGATATTGGAAGTTACTTATAAGAAATCTCAGAGCAAGGACTACTTCCTCATTGGGTGCAAATAGTTGATATCCTGTGACAGATCCAAACACTTTTTTTGGACTGTTGAAACTGTTAAATTGCACACCCTTCAAATTAACCATCACGCCATTCTGAAAAGTCAACAAATTTGGGACTTGCAGTGGAAGAGAACAAGTAGTTTCTTTTTCAGAACAGGAAACTTAAAACTGCCTAATCAGGCTTGTTTAAGTAAAAAGAGAGGCGTATGAGCATGTGATACGTTAATCTTTAAGTGTTGTCCATGCTATTCAAGCATACAGGCATTATAATGGCTGTCTTACTGGATTCTTCTCATCAGATAAGCTCATTAAGCTTATAAGTCTCACTCAAATAGAAAACATTAGCAGGGCAAATCCAGTGCTGAAAAGTATGCAGCATTTTTAATGTCAGGTAACTTAACATTGTCAAATGTTATTGGCATATTCTATTTGGCACTTGTGGATAAAAGAAATTTTGTAAAAACATATTAAAATATATCTGGTAGAGACTTCACAAATGTTAACTTTCCCAGTGCATTTCTTCAGCTGGAGTTCTTAAATGCATCTTGATATATTTTATATACCAGTGCATTTTAAAGTAAGATAGTCCTGTGATAAATTGATGCCAAATGGCCAATCAACTATAAAAACAAGTGTTCTTTTGTCAGGACTGCTGGTTTGTCAATGTCTTAATATGAAGAGGGAAAATGCATGGAAATGGATCAATACGGGAAAAAAGGTGTACTGAAAATCAATACAGAAAGAAAATAATGCCACTTCTTACATTTACAGAATGCTACAGAATTTGAAATTTGATGACAGTCTATAATAAAGTGGTCCTGAAAGTCACTGGAAACTGGGGGCAATGACTAAGACCACAGAGTTTTTTATGTTACACATATGTTTCTGAACCCACCTGAGCATGATGTGTCAAAAGATGGCTTTAAGATTTCAAACCAGACCCACTGAGGTTGCTGTAAATTACACTATCATATACCCCAGAGATTGTAGTGTGAGCATATGCCCAGTAAAATATAGCTTTGATTCTCAACACTGGTCTTCAGCATCTCAGAACAGAGGAAGGAGCAGTTGCTGTTGAACCACATTGATGTTTAACAGTAGCCTCAGGGATGTTGCCTGTATGCAGCAAAACAAAGTCAAACATGGAACCAAGGTTAAGGTGGGAATTTTCCACAGACTGTGTGTCTGTAATTTACTGCTGTCCTGTCTCCACTATGAGTGCTTATTCATGCTTCCCTAGTGAAAACTGCTGGTTGGCTGATGCTGTGGGTTTGAACTGGGTGGACATTGTGAGTGAAAACAGCAAGCAACAGGAAAAGTAAGCAGGATGAGAGCAATTTGTGTCTTTCTGCTTTGGCTGTTCTTAGCTCTTTCACTTGCAGTTCTAAAAAGTCAGCAGCTATCCTACTCTCTTGTCAGAATCACTGAATCCATTAGGTTGGAAGGGACCAGAGTGGGTCATCTGGTTCAGCCTCCCTGCCTGAGCAGGGAGGACATGGAATTGTCCAGGTAGTTCTTTAGTATCTCCAGTAAGGGAGACTCCTCAACCTCTCTAAAAAAAGGTGTGTTTTCTAGTTAGTGAGATTTTTTTTATTTTGTTCAAGAAACTAAAATCCAGAGCTTTTTAGAGTAAATGTAGTTCCTTCACAGATTTAGTTTTCCCAAAATCTGTCAGCAGTTCACTAAAGGGGCTATATTAAGTGGTGAAGAGCAAGTGTACTGCTTGTAGTTAACACCCTTCGATCAGAGTCCTATGGTGAATATTTCGAATAGCAAGAGGCAGCAGAGTATCTGATACACCTTTGAAGTCCATCTACTCTCCCACTGTTTTATGACAGAGTAATTGCAAAACAATCCTCAACTGTAAGATGTGCACATCCTAAAGTTGGATTGAAGCTTAAAATTACTACAATCAATTGCCTGCAAAGAGTCCTTTCAGTATGTGAATACTGCAGTGCTTAGCACCATGTACACCTATTCTTTTTCAGATACTTAGGGATTTCAGACTGGGAAATGGACAGATCACTGTAGTCGATTTTGGTGGCAAATGAGGATCAAGAAGTAAACATTGACTGCTCTCACCCTAAAACAATTGTTCTGTTAGTTTTCTGCTCTTTCCAGGAAACATTTGTTGCTATTATGATGTATATGTAAAACTGATAGGGTTACAAGTACTTGTCTTCCCTGCTGTATTCCTAGCTCTGGCAATACTCCTGTACCAATTGGGCAAACAACAGATCAGTTTCTGTTTAGTCATCACTCTCGGATAGCTTCCAACTACCCTCTGTGGAGGCTGATGCAATCATGAATGTCTCCTTGCATGACAAATGCAGAGCCTTCATGTTAGTATCTGCTCTGTTTCTTTTATATTTAAAATCCCCATAGTTTTATGCCCCATTGAGAGAAAAGAAAGCTACCGTAAAGTGATGGTCAGTTACACCAACCATAATGTTTTCTTATGTGACAATTCCTGTATGTTTTGGGTTGATTCATGTTCTGGAATTGTATTGGTACACAGATAAAAAAGTTCACAAACATGAACTCATTGCTTTGCTTAAGGATATACAAAATGTGACAGTGCAAATGCTTCAAGAAATCTTATCATCCAGCATACTGCCTTCATGTCTTATTACATCTCCAAGCCTTCACACTGTAAATGCAAATAAATGCTGTTGGGGTATGGCATTTCTTTCCTTTTAATTTTGATCTATGTATGCTTAGTTTGTCCCCATTCTTGTCTAACCTTGTGGCAGAAGGCAGCTAAGCATGGAACAGTACTCCAACTGCATGTTCTGCTTGTGCATGTTAGTGGGTTTTTGTTTTCTTTGAGAAACAGGTTAGAAAGGCTATTGTATCTTCATCTCAGTTTCTGCTTTGAGGTAGAAACAGCTGGTAAGTAGAGAAGATCCTAAATGGTCCTAGAGGCTACATTATTACTAGCAAATAAATTAGGCCAGAGTACATAAGGCGCTCTAGCCTTGAGAGCAGATGGCACAGTGCTGCTTTAATCCAGGTGCTTTAGTCCTCTTCTGCTTTTTAAATCATATTTACATGCCGCCTGCTTGCAGTGCTATGCTGTTCCCAGCCCTATCTCTAGGTACTAGTCTGAGAAATCTTAAATGGTATGGTCCATAATTACATAAAATTCCGTAAAAGAGTCAACTAATGGTAAAATGGAAATGCTGACTGTACTCCAGAGGCTTTCTTGTTTGATGTGTATGGATGTGGCCAGGGCCTGATCTTCCTCCTGCTCTTCTAATTGTGGATAGGATGGGAGGATTTTTTACAAAAATCTTTTCCTCTTGCATGGGGAAAGTAAGAGCATTTCACAGCTAAATCATCGGATATTTCCTTTATTGTCTACAATACAATTCATGCTGAGGACTGGTACCTCTTAAAATATGAGGAACTTGGAAAGCCTAGTCTGCAGTTATCTCCTAGGTGTCTTGCTGCACCCAGCATCCAGAACACCACCCCATTTGCTATCTCATTGTGGTCTGTGACAAACTGGAGTAGCATAGAAAAACTGTGGGTTGGATCTGTCCATGCAAAGCTTGGAATGCATCCATTTCCTTTGAGGAGAAATAAAGATCAAAGGGGGAGAGATCTTTCTGGCACTCTTTTCTGTTGTTCCACTGCTGTGGTGTTGTTTGTACAAAGTAAGCCTGTGATGGAAGGACTTGACAGAATCTGTGCTTGTCTTGTGTGGGCCAGGTTTTCATGTGGTTGAGCATGTGGGCAGCTGACACTTCGGAATACAGGAAAGTATCTTGGAACCATGCTGAAATAGCTGTGTGAAATAGCTGTGTGAACAACAACAATAGCAGCTGCTGCAGCTTTTGGCACAGCAGTAATAGCTATGCTTGCAGCTGTGACAGCAACAGAAGCCACGGGAAAGCCAGGAACACTCTAGCTGCATGCTCAGTGCTGGCTGGTGTGCTGTGACTACCTTTTATGTGACAGAAGATTCCTTATTAGAACAGATGGTTAATTAAAATCCAGCGAAGAGTGAGCCCCAGGCTAAAGATACCCTCCTCCTTAGATTCCCATCTGTGTAGTGTGTGAAAGGTTGGACTTGAACACAGAGCTACAGAATGTCCCTTTGTTTTCTTAAGGGGTTTATGGAGAAGGGAGAGGGAGGGACCTGCTAGCACTGTCAGCCTATGGAACTTGCTGTTGTGTATCATTCAGGTTTGTAAAGTGCAATAATGTAATGCACCAATAATATAGGCTGGGAAGCAACTTGGCACGAAGGTATTTGAGTGTCAAAAACAGTGCACAAGAAGTCAGTCATGAGCCAAAAAATAAAGCCATACTGGGCTCCATCAGGAAGAGCACTGCCAGTAGGCTGAGGGGTGAGTCTCCCTGGTGAGAGAGTCCTGGAATGATGGGTCTAGTGCTGGATTCCCTGGTAAAATGAGACACTGACATTCTGGAGACCTGTGAAGGGCAATCAAAGGCAATTAGGAGACTGGACCATCTGTCATACAAAGAGATGCTGACAGATGTGAGACTGTTCAGTCTCTAGAGGGCTCAAGATCTTTTCAATGTCTAAAAATAGATTATGAGAGGGAGTAAAGAAGGCAGACCTGGTCTCTTTAGTGTTATTCAATGAACATGGCAAAATGGATGCAAACTGAAATACAAGAAATTCCATTTAAGCATAAAAAAACCCTTTGGCATTCCAAAAGTAACCAAATGCTGGTGATGAAATAGTTTGACTGAGAAGGTTGTGGTGTGTATATTCTTGAAGATTCTCAAACCTCAAACTTTATTAAGCCCTGAGCAATTGCTTGTGATCTGCTCTGTGCAGAAGGGTTGGATTAGATGATCTCTAAAGATACCTGCCAACTTCAACTATTCAGCAGTCCTTTGATAGAGCAACCTCATAACAGAGAGTAATTTTGCTCTTCATCTTGAGTAACAATGTATATGTTGTTATGCAATGATAATTTGCTGAAGAACAAAGGAGAAGGCCCAAGATGGATGTCTGTAAGATTGGGTAAGTAGCTAGAAGATGGTCATATACATCTCATGGAGTAAATTGATCTGTGGGACTGAGAGTTCTCTGAAACATACTGGTCTTGATATGGAGGTAAGTGATGCCTAGCATTCTGAAGGCAGCACAAATGGGATGCTTTATTTTTTTTTTTTTTTACTTAGTTGAGAGCTCCATGAAGGTCAGCTTGAGGAGAAATCCTTTCACACAACTTGTGTGCAAATTTTACAAATAATAGGCAGTCTAGCACTGAGCTGACTTGATAGAAGCAGGACCTCTGGCAGTGAGTGAGAGTGGGTAGTAATTGTTCTCAAAATGAGGCATTTTATCTTGGGCCTTGTAGAAGGGTGAGAGTGGGTAGATGAACAGGAGAAGTTAGATGAGAGGGTTAAAATTATATGGGCTGGGTGAATGACAAAAACATTCTGCAGAAGTCTGGACATATCAAAATGGTATCAGTCACTGTCAGCAAACAGAATGTTAAAAGAAAAAATACTTAGCTGTGTGGATAGATAGGGAAAGCTATGATTTAGTGCTGTTGTACTAGAAAATGTCAGTAAGGGAGTTAGGTAAAACATGAAAGGACAGAGTCCAGAGAGTTCTCTAAAACTAAGGCATCAGCCAAGCTGTGGGCCCTGGAGACATATGGCTATTGATATTGAAGAGAGAGAGATGAGTGCCAAGAGAATCTGGAGAAAAGTAAAACCATTTTGTCTGTTAGCTGCCTGCAATGATAAAAAGAGATTTTAATTTGGATCAGAATTAATGGCTATAGTAGAAATATGGCAATGAATCATGCAATAAATATGTATTTATTGACACAATTTCCTACAAAGAAACAGAGGCTTTGATTCAGTATGCTAATGATCAAGTCCAGGAGACAGGAGAACTAGAAGCTTGCAATCATGCTAGTAAAGAGAGCAGACCTCAAGGAGTCCTTTGTAGACTGGGGCTTAGCTAACAGAGTTGAGATATAAATCTCAATTTTGGGCTTCTCCTAAGAAAGAAACCTTGACAAGGCACTTTCATTGAAGGGCCAGAATGAGAGGATGAAATGGAACTAATCGAAGGAAGTCCCCTGTGTTCATTGCAAATTTCAGGGAGGTTAGAGATGGAAGTACAGAGGGAACAGGATTACAGATGGATGTAAAACTAATGAATGGTTATATTGCAAGGAGTAAGAAACAAAGGAAAAGGGTAGGAAAAGGATGAAAATGAATACATGGAAGACCAAATTAGATGAAACCTTTGTGGATGTAGAAGATGGCTAAAACAATTGCACCCCTCAAAGAAATTAATTTATGGTGATGCATTTTTAATGTGTAGCCTTCTGCCTTGTATCCACCATGACACTAAGTTGTGTTCTTATTAAATTTAAATAAAAGGACCATGTAAGTTAAGGTGTCCATTTTTGCTACACTGATACAGCTTTCCAGACCTAAATATTACTACAAGAACTTGTGATCTGTGTTTTTATTTATTTTTCTCATCTTTATACATGTTTAAATATAGAGGGTCATAACAGACTTTTTCAACTTTGATGTAGATCAGTCTTTGAAAATTTGTCTTGATTTGATTGATTTGTCTTGAAAATTGCGAATCTGGTTTTCCATGGTAAGTATGGTATGGGTATTAACCTAAATAAATGGGTTTTTAATTTGAAAAGTCAGAAAGGAATTATAATGCCACTTTATGACAGAAATAAAAACCCCCAACCAATCCATCCCAAATCCCAACAAATTACCTTTGCTCCTTCAAAGAAGCAAATCACTTCCCTGCAAGCATCTCTTGTCTGTTTCAAATAAACAGTATTTGGGGATATACTGTTTGCTCAAAATATTTTATGGTATTGTTGGAATACAACCAATGTCTTAAAAACCATCTTTATTATGTTTCAGACATTAGATTAAAGCCAATTTTTAAAAAGTAATACCCCACATTATATACTTTCCCAGATAAAGAAGACTAGTCAAAATCCATTGATTTTTGCAGAATTCTTTCGGACTTTATAAATCTGAACATGTATGAAAGCTGAATATTTGCTAATATGGGTGAGATTGGAATTAAGATTTACCTTTGTCCCTTGATGTGTTGAATGCATTATGCATTGAAAACTGCCATCTTGAAAATGGTGTATTTTTCACTAACATTGAAGATCTGGTATATGAGTATTGGGGTGGCTTAGTAGTGCCTGTGGGTACCGTGATATTAACACTGAGTTTCTATAGCACCTTCCACTACCTAAATGGGGTCTCTAAGAGAGCTGGAGAGACTTTTTACAAGGGCAGGGAATTATAAGACAAGGGGGAATGACTTCAAACAGGCAGAGGCTAGGTTTAGAACAGGTATTAGAGAGAAATTCTTTCCTGTGTGGGTGGTGAGGCACTGGGAAGGGTTACAAAGACGAGTTCTGGATGTCCATCCCTGGCAGTGCTCAAGGCCAGGCTGGATGGGGCTTTGAACAACCTGTCCAGTGGAAGGTGTCCCTGCCCATGGCAGTGTGGTTAAGGTCCCTTCCGACCCAAACTATTCTGTGATTCTACGACTGGACAACAGCAGAAAGAGAAAGAAAGTAACTCGAGTATGATGCGTGTTTTATATCAACTCTATAACATTGCTCAAATTATAACTGCAATCCTACGGCGCTCTGAAAAAGCTTTAAGGGTGAGAGGGAAGGAAAAAAGGAATCTCCTTAACTCCTTTCCTCCTCGCCGCCGTACTCGCACGTTGTCGTGGAGCGCTCACCGGGGCCCGCGGCTGGACACTCGCCAACCTCCCGGAGGGCTGCGTGCGTGCCAGGGATTCAACATGAGGATGGCAAACTGGCGGCCGTGCCCGGCCTCTGCCACAGACCAGCGCTGCCCTGGCACAAAACACCGCAGCGCGGCCCCTGGCGCGGCCCCGCTCGCCGTCCCGGGGCGCGGCCCCGCGCAGTGCGCGCGCGCGGCCCGCGGCTGTGACGCCGTTGTTGTGGCGCGGCGGGGAAGCACGTGAGGAGTGCGACGTCACCATAAACACTCGTGGGCAACATGGCGGCGCCGCCGAGCGGCAAGGTAACGGGGGCGGACGGCGGCGGCGGGGCCGGCCTCTCCCCCCGCGGGACGCGCTGTGACCGGCTCGCTCCGGTTGACGGGAGTCGCGGGGAGGGACGGTCGGGCCTGTGAATGCCCGGGCGGGTGCCTTTTCCCCCGCCGTGCGGGTGTCGCCTCACGGGGCCGCCTCTCCGGTCGCGGGCCGTCCTGGCCTCGGGCGTGCCGGGCGCTGGCAGCTACCGCGGACCCTCTGCGCTGGAGGCGGTCGCGGCCGGCGGGCGGGACTCGGGCCCTTCCCGCACCTGCCGCCCGGGCAGCGCCCCGCGGCAGCTCGGCTCCGGCCCCGGGCGGCAGGAGGCCGCTCTCCGCGGGGGCGGGCAGCTCCGCGGCCGCGCTGGGCCTCGGCCTGAGGCAGAGGAGCGCGGCTTGTCCCGTCTACGTGGCCGAGTGCCCCCGAGGTGCTCATGGGCGGTAGTGGCCTTTCCCCCGGCCTGCTCGCTGGTAGTGTGCGGAAACCTGCCCCCGGCGTGGGTACAAAGCCTTGTCAGTCCTACAGTTTGGTAATTTAAACATTTTTGTATGCCGCGGATCTTTGCCGAGCCTTCCGGAACGAAACATTATTGCTTGACAGGGACTGAGCTCTCAGGAGGGGGAGGTACAGGCAACACCCACTGCTTCCCTCCGCCCCCGCCAACAGATACGACTTGTGTCCGTATTGGTTTTTTTGTAGAAATAGTTTTATTTCATGACTCTGCTTTCTGAAGGCGTTGCTTTGCAGTGCGGTGTTCTCGAGCACGTGGATCCTTTATTTAGGATGTAAAATCTTAGTGTCGTGTCCGATTGTAGTAGCCACGGTGAGGGTGTGATAGTCTGCGGTTTCACTTTTCCAGCGTAGGGCAGAAGATGATTGAGAGAACACACGTAGTTAGCCACGTCTGCGCTTATCCGAGGGTACTGAGGCGTGCACTTAGCTATAGCACGAAAATTCCTTAGAGGTCTTGCTTTGTGCCACCTTACCATATCTGTTTCAGCCAGAATTGTTGGAGCAGGCAAATTATGCAGCTCGAGTTTTTGCAATTTTATTTTTATGTTATTTACGGCTGTTAGGTGTCCTCCCAGCTGTTTCTAGCTATGCACATCCAGTTTTTATGTACACAGAGAAGTTCCTCTTCTGGTTTATCCATTTTAATATCAATACAGAAGTTTAGTGGATGAAGGGAAATATTTTAATTTTTTACATAAATATTTTAATTTTTCAGATTGTTTCTTGTTTTCCACTTAGACCTTTATCAGGGTCTTCTTCAGGATGTCTCTCCTGAAAGCAGCTGTATTATGATGGTTTATATGAGATGCTAAAACGATTGTGGATTAGTTGTTTGTAAATTTGCTATGTATTCATTGCTCCTTTCAAAGAACCCTGTTTGTAGGAGATTAGATCTCTTAAGACATTGCAAAACTGTTTCAGTTATGCCACATCCACAATACTAATGCAATTTATAATTCAGTAACATTCTTTGCCACGTCTCTTTTAATGCAGAGGGAGAATGACAGTTGTGTTTTCTCAGACTTCATGAAGTGGCTGGGCTGGTTTGACGTTTCACTGCTCTCAGGAGCAGTTCTATCCTTCTCTGTATTTCCTCACTTTGTGTGTTGTACTGTTGCTTTCTTGGATACTGTACTCATTTGATCTGTTACTGATTAGAACTAGCAAGCTGAAATAATACATACAACTGTACTTACTTTTGTCTCAGTTAGTTTTCTGTTGGGAGAACATTGGACCACAAATTGTTCCTTTGAGTGGAAGCAGAATTTTGGAAGGGCTCACAAACTAATGAAATTTCACTCCAGGTGGAATAAATGTGGTGTAGGTTGGTACAGACCCAGCATTCCCACTTTAGGCCTTTTGCACTTCAGTGACTTTAGAAGCTGCGGATGTCTTAAGTTAACTGCAGTGTTCCTTCTGGCTGTACAGGGTTGTAAAGGGGTGTTTCAGGTGGTAGCTTTCTGAAAGAACAGTAGGCGTTAGTTTGTGGGGTGCTTTAGTCTCATGTGGTGGATCTTATCATATGAAAGTGATGTATTTTAATGTGTGTGCTCTTTTCTGCAGAATATTACACAAAGTGGTTCCCATGGAAAACACATGGCAGTATATTAAGCAGCTGGGATAACCTGAATTGTTTCAGCTTTCACAAATCTTGTTTTAGCAAACCATATAAATTTGTGGTTTCTGTTACATTTTAACCATTTGCCTTTCTCTTCTCTATTGCAGATTTTTGGGGGGAGATTTGTTTGTTGTTTGTTTCTTTGTTTTTCTTTTTAATTTTATTTCCCAGACATCATTATTGTCAGTAGGTTCAGCATCCAGGTATTTAATGTAGTCTCTGGTTTCTGCTCCATACATTAATAGGATATATGAATTATAAATTTGGTTACCTCATGTACGACTTTACTTGGACTTTTGTCCTTTTTTTTTTTTTTTTCTCGCTGGAACCTCTCACAAGATTCTTACCAGTGTTTTTCTCTATATGGACAATAAGCTCGGTTCAGGAAAAGTTAATGCAGTTGAGTTCTGGAGTCGTGACTCATTCTTTATTAATGACCATCTGCCCCAGAACAGAGTGAGCTTCAGTTTTTTCCCCTTCTTAGAATTGCCAGTTTTTTCTGAAAGTGACTTGGTAATGAGGTATTTTGTTTTCAGAGCTTTTGACTTCATGCAAACAGGTATATTTATGTATTATGCATATATTATACTTTATAAAAACAGGTACATTTTCTCTCTTTTTGTTGCTTAGCAAATGACAGTTTGTTTACTGTATTCAGAGAACGTACTCTGGATTCACCCTTACAACAGAAAACCATGTTAGAAAATGAGCTAAAGAGTTGTGTATGGGGAGAAGTACAGACTTCAGTTTCAGTCTGTTGTATATAGGTGATTATTGCAGCTGATCTAAAGACAGTAACGATACTTTTTTGGTGTTCTTGGAGTTCAGAGTATCTTCAACACACGGGCTTTTAGATCTTTCTCAGGTTACCAATTGACACGTGGGCTGTCAGATAAGTTATTTTTCACTTGCTTGTGCTCTTGCTCTTGGAGTTAAAGTTTCAGAGTGTTAACTGACCGAACATCTGAGCTTTATCTGTAAGCTCAGATGTCTGGCCAGTTCAGCAACTAGAAGTGTTCAAGGAGCACTGTAGCTATTACTAAATAGTAGTGGGTATAAGTGCTATATTGTTTGGGGGCGGGGGGTGGAATTTGTGTTTGCAGTGGAAGGATTTTTGATATTTTTGTTTGTTTGTTTGTTTTGGTTTTGTTTTGTTTTTCTTGTAGCTAGGAACTAGCCAAGAGATTTTAAATACGGTATGTTAAAATTAGTTTTGCATCCTTCAGGTAGTTTATTGGCATAGATACAATGAATTATTTTAGGTGTATATTCTGTGGGATAGGCAGTGTCTTTCTCCACCTTCTACTGCTTAAACTTAAGTGCACAGAGGCTCTTGTACTATGCATTGTTATGCCATTTTTTTGATATAAAATATTTGTTATAACTTTTCCAGCCTTTATAATTTACTGTGAACACAGTTATAATTCTTTTTGATTTTATGATACTTTGTGGGTTTTCTTTGTGAACAGACGACTATCTCTCTTGAATTTACTTAAGGTTTTTTATGCTTGAATGTAAAGCATTTCAGTAATAATTCTGAAATCTCTGTATTTTCTTTCTATTTTCTATTCATTAAGGATTTCTCTTTGCAGAAGTGTTTACAATAGGACCAGTGGGTTATTACTTGAAGCTCTTGCTCTCAGTACCCTGAATAGATTTGTATTTTCACTGATATCCTGCCACTGTTGCGTAAGTAGCAGAAATACTTCATGGTTCAAGAAATCTTCAGAGCACATGAGGCAGAGCTTGAAATCTGTACTGCTGTCAAGTAGGAAACTTTTCTTATGATATGTAGTTCCTGGTGTTGAGAACTTTCTCATATTTCTCACAACATGAACAATATTTGTGGGATTCTGCCCCTCTCCACCCCACCCCTACTTAGAAACTGGATGTTTTTAAGACTAGCAGGGTGTGAAATTTTACCTTCTTGGGAAAAAAGTTGAGCCATAGGCTCAGCAAACAAAAGTCCTACAAGGTTCATCAAGGGCAAGTGCAAGGTCCATGGGGCAATCTGAAGTACAGGCTGGGTGGAGAATGGATTGAGATGAGTTCAGGGGAGAAAAACTTGAGGGTATTTGTGGGTGCAAAGCTCAACATGACTTAAATGTTGATTGTCTACCTGCAGCTCAGAAAGCCAACTGTGTCTTGGGCCATATCAAAAGCAGTGTGGTCAGCAGATCAAGGGAAATTATTTTCTCCCTCTCCTGTGCCCTCATAGAACACCATGTGAAGTACTGTATCCATCTCTGGAGTCCCCACCATAGTCATAGATCTAACCGAGCAAAGAGGGCTATGAAGATGGTCAGAGAACTGGAGGAAGGCTGAGAGAGTTAGGGTTTTTCAGTCTGGAGAAGAGAAGGTTCCAGGGACACCCTAGAGCACCTTTCAGTACCTAAAGGGGGTTTACAAGAGAGCTGGAGTGCGATTTTTTTCCCAGAGGTATGTAGTGATAGGATGAGAGGCAATAGCTTTCATCTGAGGGGAGCATAGGCTTAGATTGGATATCAGGAAGAAGTTCTTTGCTCTGAGTGTGGTGAGACACTGAAACTGTTTGACCAGAAAGGTTGTCTACTCCCTATCCCTGGAGGTGTTCAAGACAAGGCTGGATAAGGCTGTGAGTAAACTGGTCTAGTGGGATGTTCCCTGCCCATGGCAGGGGGCTTGCAGCTAGATGATCTTTAAGGTCCCGTTCAACACAAACCATTCTGTGATTTGTATTTTATTGCAATTCAAATGCCAGATATTGTAGCCTATCTTCTGTGAAGCAGTAGATCATGTTGGTCAAGTAGTGTTAGTTTGATGCTTTTGTGGAGCACTCAAATGTACTCGCGCCTCGTAGTCGGAAACAGACTCTTGATGCAGTAGGTACTTCAGTGTGCCCAGTGACACTTTAGCAGTGAATGTGTGAGTAAGCTTTGGCCAAACATCAGCTATTCCAAAGAGGAAGATGAAAATTCAAGTAGCATAATATAGACTTTTATACTGAGTTATATTTCTTCTTACTTTATGCATAGTTCTAAACAATGATGCTTTCTTTTGTGGATGTAAGATCACTTAAGCCAACCACTGTCTAAATTGAAATAATTTTATTGGTCTTTAACTGTTTCCGTACAGTGTTGCATCTTTTGTTCTGTTTCCTTTCCATCAGAATCTGAAAATAAGATGCTGCACAGCAGCTATATCTGTTGTTGATGTTTCTGGACAGAGCCATTTTTCCTTAAGTTTGCAGAGCATTTTAGATGTTTTTTACTCAGTCACTTTCTTATGAACATGCCTGCTTACTGTTTCAGCTGTTGAATTCTTGGTGAGGTCCTTTATCTGGTTCTCTAACATGAGGCAAAAAATGAAGTAACTGGTATTGAAAAGTTGTTAATATCAGTATTTACACAGTGCCATAATGACTTACTGTCTCCAGAGCAGTGGCTGAGTCACTGTGTAAGTGACGCTGGATGGCATCTTGGCAGAGCAGTGCTTGGCAGAGCAGAGCTGTACTCTCTGGTGGAAAAGGGGAGTGAGTGGAACACACTCTCCAAGAACACAGGATGAGAGTATGAAGTGTCTGAAACATGGGACAAACTAGCTAGGAGAGTTACAGTGCTGCTCCTTTCTCCCAAGTGTTCTGTGTTTGGCAAGTTGTTGGTATGTGATAGACCTAGGAACAGGAATTGGAAGATACAAACAATCAGTGCAAATGGTGACAGCTAATACTTAGGTGCTCAGCACAGGAGGGTGGAAAATACATGGGTGAGGATGGCAGGACTATGCTGTTCTGTGGTAGCCCCAGATCTTAGCTCTCCGTTTATTTGTTGTCTATACTTCATTGTCCTAGGGTGCAATGTTGTCATCTTTCACTAGCTGGTAGCACAGGGTTGTAAATTGCTATCAAATGGCAAGCATTAAATCACAAGGCTTTGCTTGTATTCTGGCATGTATTAGTGGTGGTGTGGCATCTGAAAGGCCTTCTGCTCATGTATGTCTTTGTCAATAAAAATGCTACAAGCATTGCCTGTTTACTCCTCACTGTAAGCAGTACAGTAGAAATATGGAGATGCGCATTGTCCATGCTGTGCCCTTATGGTATTAAGAATGATACAATTTATGTATCAGAAAATGTTACTGGGGCAATGGTGTGACTTCAGAATCCTATTTTTTTGCTGGACATGGACTGTAAATACTTGAGGAGTTTTCCAGAACCTTAACTAGCATATGCCATGAGATGTAAACTGAGCCTACATCTTGCTGCTTCTGTCTGTTTTTTTATAGTAGGTGGGTAGACAGCTATTGCTTTCTGCAGCTTTCCTGAATTTTCTGCTGTAGTTCCCTGCTTTTACAGACCCTCAGTCAGGATATGAGTTGAAATAGCTGTTGTCTCTGTGTGGTACAGTGCTTTCAATGACTGATCAGAATGAATTGTGAATTTGCCTTTGACCTCTGTAGCACCCATGGAAAAGAGAAACAGGTCAAAGTGGCTCACTAATATTTGGAAACCTGCATCAATTTTTAGCTTTTGGTGGGATTCTGAAACATCCAGGCAGTGGTTCTAGTTTTCATTTAATAGAACTGGACAAATAAATATGCTGTGAATTGTGCTTGCAGGCTGCCAGCATGGACTTCTTGATAAGCAGGAAAGACTTACGAGCATAAGCTTCTCGGGTACATCTTATTTCAAACTTGAAACTTTAGGATTATTGAAAAGTAATACTTACATCATACAGACTTTTTTCCTACTGTCTCCATAATTTTCTTAGAGAAAAAAAGTTGCCAACTGAATGTTTTTACAGTCTTAAGTTGCCTTAAGTAATGCTTATGATTTGAAGTATTCTAGGAACTTAAGGATACCACGGATGGATAAATCTGTTCTGCACAGAACTAGCTTTAAGCTAGTAAAATGATTGAAAAATCTTTCAGTAATTCCAGTGTACAGCCACAAGATATAACAAAAATTTATTTGAAATCAAGTAATTATGAAAGTTGTTCAGCTTCTATCACATTACATCTTCATCTGCTTCGGTTGCATTGGTGTGTGCTTTTCATCAACACTCTGCTTTTTTCATTTGTGTTTTTGTTGTGGAACCAGCAGAGTCTGGCTTTCATGTAGGTAATAACATCTAAACCTGTGGCATCTTCATCTCTGGGCAGCTGTTTGCAAACAGGTACAGAAGAAAACAGAACAATCACTGTTTAAATCTGTAGTGAGGCCTGTCATTGCTGGACAGCTGTTTTGGCCTCAAGCATCTGAGCAACACAAATGGCTTTTCTTCCCTGAGGTTCTGTTTCTGGGACCAGTGGATAGACTGTGCAGAGCACAGAATTCTGATTAGCTGGACGGCTGGAAGGGCTGTAATACTGGTTGAGGGGTACTTTTGGATTTTTTATTAAAATCCTAGGGATGTGTCAACTTACTTAGTGACCTGTGGTGTGCACTTATTAACAATAACTTGTCTGTTTTCATGATGGGCTTATTGATTTTGTGTAGATTTAGGGGAAGAGTGATGGCTCTAATCATATGAAAAGAAAATTAAAGATTGAGCTTGGCTCTAGCTACTTCTCACCTTTGCAAAAAAGCCCGTGATGAATATGTAAAATAATGAATAGTACAAAGCCAAGGTGAGCCAGTAGTGTGTTTTCCTGTCTTGTAATACAAAAGCATAATGGACTAACTGAACAGATAATCTTTAAAACTCTTGAATTCTTTCACCCGGGGGTAATGAGGCCTTCCTAGTTCACTAAAAGCTAAAGGCTATCAAGATTTCGAGGAGGTTGAGTTGCTTTCCTATGCTGAAGGTGTTGACAGGTAATACAGAAGCAGATTTGGGTTGGGTTTGGAGGGATCAGAGTTACTTCAACAGCTAATGAGGGGGACCAGTCTCATTATCTTGCCCTGTCTGTATCTAGTTCCTTTTACTGTCTCCATATGTAGCAGGATCTCACTACATAGATGTTGCATGCAGACCTTACACAAGGCCTTGGTATTTACTGATGCTTTAGGTCATCCTCTGACATTTGCTGCCTTTTTTCGTGTTCTGCATTAACCTACTGCTTAGGCAAGAGGCAGTGTGTGATGCATTCCTTAGTTTCGAAATCTGTTTACTTGAATGCTTAAGCGGTCCAGGTGTGCTGACTGACCAGGCGTTTCTCTGAGTGTTGGGCTGCAGGGGCACTGAGGAAAAGCCTTCGTAGACCACGTGGTGTGTGAGATTGAGCTACTAAGTGTAGTAGCAGTTGTCTACTGATGGGGTTTTAGCCAGTTCTAACTATTGGTATACTGTCTTTCAATTTGATACTTTCCTTAATAATTTAGCGTTACTTTTCATCTTTGAATTAGCTTGCCAGTGTTGCAGTATCAGAAAACAAAAATCTGTAACAAGCTGTTTTACTGTAAGGTACTATAAGAATACCTAATAGCATTTTTGAATTTTCAGCTTGCTAAGAACACTGTGTGGAATATAGCCACCCAGTGTAGCTAATATTCAGGTGCTACTGCTATAGAACTACATTTCCAAGCCCGGTTTGTTCAAATGCATTTATGGAGTTACATTACAAAGTACTGCTGAATAGAGTGGCTTAGTATTTTGAAAATTTCAAGATCTTAACTTCCAAAATGTTTTACAGAGGGATTAACTGGAAAAACATCTAGATACTCTTTTGTATGATCAATGTTATCTCTTTCTTCAAATTAGGTACAGTTCCAGTTAATAGTTGGAAAGACTAAGTAAATAGATCATGCTTGTGATTGGAAAAGAAAAATCTCAGCAGCTTTGTCTTCTGACCCTTCAAACTTGGAGAAGATTTTCTCTTGAGTAACAGTATGAGGGCAGTAAGGTGCTTTGTGACAAGTCCTCTGTTTTACAAACGTCCTCTGAAGTTCTGAGCATGTGCTTTGGTTTTAGTGCACCTGTTTGGTGGAGCTGAAGCTGTTAAAAAGAGCAGTGTAGGATTTTTCAGTTGCATGACAGCTGTGACATTGGGAACACATTTTCTTTTCCCATGAAAGGGAATGTTTGTCCTTCCGAGAGATTAATGGGCAGAAAATAATAAAACAGTTATTAGATGGCATACCTTCTAGCCCGATTAGGTATACTTTATAAAACTTACCAACATTTTTGGCAGAAGTGCACTTCTACAACTCTTGATACAAATAGATTTTTTTTTTTTCTGCAGCAGTTTTCCCAGCAGTTGGTTGATAATTGGTTCATGTTTATGACTAGTTTTCATGATAGACCAAGTCAAAATAGCTAGAAGGTAAAATTTAAATAAATGTCAAGGTTGCCATGTTTGAACAGAGGCTGAATTTGAGGACAGATAATTGCTAGAAATAGAGGGAGGATCTTTTTGGATAGAAAAGAAAAAAAAAACTGTAATAGGGAACAGGAAAGAAGACTTCCAATATTTGAAAGGCAGTGATGTTAATAATCCTTCAAGAAGAAGTGCTAAGTGACCTTTAGAGATTTCTTCCAAGTGATATTTCTGTTTAAACAGAACACTCCTGAAATTTCTTGCTTGTGTAAAAGGTTGAGAAATTGAAGTAAAACTAAAACAGAAGGGATGAGTTAAGTGAATTTTATTGCTCTTTTTCAGCCATGTTTTCTCATCTGGCTAGTTAAGCTTACATACCTAACCTTTTAGTTTACTGCCCTGACTGCAAATGTAATGATTTTAAAAAGCTAACAAATGAGAATAATAGCTCCTGATATTTTAGAACCAAAGAAATACACTGTCTCTGATCAGTTAAAAATTTCTAGGCTTTTTTGCCTTTAAAAATATGTTTTTGAAGGCAGTGTTTGCAGTTTGCAGTTTGGTGTGAAAATGAAAATGGTTCTGAAACAATTACTGTTACTATTTGATTTATTTCACTTTCACAAAATCTAGGGGAGTTTTCACTTCTAGAGCTGTGTGAAATAGGACCCATTTACAGTATTTATAGAGCTTTTAAGAGTATGTGTATGTGGCTTTGAAAAGCCTGCTAAATTTTGACAGCCAAGGGTTCTCTGATTTTCTATTTTTTTAAGAATATGATCAGAATACTGTGAAGAGTTTTGCAAATGCTTAAATGCAAAAGTTATGTGGGCTGTGTGCACTCCTACAAGCCTTTCTTATCCAACTGTTACATATTCTACCTTTCAGAGCAAATCTTTGCCACTGACCATGACTGTAGGAACAGGCATTTAATTTCAGGGTGCAGTTATTTATTTCTCTGGAGTTCATCTTTCTACACTGTTTGGTCCATTTTAAATTTAAATTAGTTTTATAATTTCAACGTGCTTAATGGCAGGTGGCAGAAAGGCAGACTATGTAAGAAAGCCTTTTAATATTTTAAAAGCTGTATAGGACTTCCATTGAACCTGTGCCTGCTGATTTAAAAAGTACTAAGTATTGAATGCATTTTAGTGTGGTGTTCTGATTAAGTAGTAGTAGTCAGAATGTTGCTTAGAGGGTAAGTTTGACAAGTTCTGTTTTCTATTGTTTCTTGATTTAGGTAAGTGAAAGACTCTGATCTTGGACTCTTTGTAACAAAAGCCCTAGCAAGACAGATGTTTATTTAAACTTCTGTAGGCCGGTCAAAATGATAATGAGTACCATAGGGGTTAAACCATTTTAATGATTTTAAAACCTTGCTTTTTTAAATTTCATTTCCTATTTTGTTATAGGTTGTATATGAGGAAGAAGGAGTTTTCATTCACTCCTCCTGTGGCAAAAATGATGACCAAGACAGCTTAATAGCAGGAACACTGCGTGTCATAGAAAAGGTATGTGCATAATACAGTTACAGAAATTTTGTGTATTTGTTGGTAAAGCACGTAACAAGTTTGGCAAACCTTAAATGCCTTTTTCAAGTGTAGGATTTTGTAAATGAACTAACATCACATTGTGTTTGACATTGTCATCATTTATATATATATGTAAGCTTTAACAAAATCACACCATGACTAAATGGCAATAGGTACTTTGCTGTGTAGTGTTGAATTTTTTGTGATCTTATTGTAGGAAAATGAAGTGGTAGTAGACTGGAGACCACTGGATGAGACTTTGGATACTTCTAATATTCTCTGTGCTGGAAAGGTTTGTTTGTTAGTTATCAGTGTTCTTCGTTATGTTTCTCTAGAGATTTTATTTTGTGTTAACTAATGCATAGATCCCATAACTGGAAGCAAAACTCATTTATTATTGGTATTAATAGCTATACGTGGGAATCTTATTTGCAGACTGCAGCCCAGTTCAAGTTATTAGAATACATGTGTAGGTTGATTGTTTTTAGTTTGTACTTGGTTCACAAATAAAATAGTTGGGGACTAACTATAAATAGTAAAGACCAAATGAGTACAAGTATATCACAGTCACTAGTCCTTCTGCATGTAGAGTTTTCTAGTTTGGTGATTCACTCTTCATAGTTAGACACGAAAGTGAGAGGTGCTGTTCTAATGCAAAATAAAAATAGAAGTCTTTGGGGGTTCCAAGATGCAGTGATATTTAAGCAGTATTAAGAGGATGTGACTAAATAAAAAAAAAATTCAAGTTTTACACTTAAATGAATAGTTTGTTATGTTCATAGAGTCTGCAAGAGAGGCAAGGATATTTTAGGATTTTGGAATTTACTAAGTAAAACCACATAGTCTTAGCCTTAAGTCCAAATTTCCTGTGTTGATCTATATCATGTTTCTGAGGATTTCAGTACATTTTCTTTTAATCTATGAAATAAAGATGCTGATTCTTCATGTTGAATCTGAGAAACCAGGTCAATTTTCATGCCTTGTGTTTTTTGATATTGCTTTTGTTGTTTTTCTCAGGATTCTAGTTCTGTTGTGGAGTGGACTCAAACTCCAAAAGAAAAATGTTCCCGAGGGGCAGACCGTCCAAGTAGTTATGAAGCAGAATGGGACATGGTCACCACAGTCTCTTTTAAAAAGAAACCTCATTCAAATGGAGGTACTTTAAAAAAAAAAAAAAAAGTGGAGGGCTTTTTTGTGTGTAGGGTGTTTTGGTTTTCTTCCCTGATGGTAAGTTGTAATTGAAGAATTGCATTTTAGATACAGTAAAATGGAATTTATTAGGACTTGAAAAGCTGGGATTCATTTGTGGTAGCAGGTGAATGTCTGAATGTGGAAAACAATTCACAAATGGAATGGCTGTCATCTGCCTCTGTTTTTTTCTTTAAATTGATAGGGAATTGTG
This sequence comes from Poecile atricapillus, assembly GCF_030490865.1. NCBI lineage: Eukaryota > Metazoa > Chordata > Aves > Passeriformes > Paridae > Poecile > Poecile atricapillus. The sequence continues at coordinate 40,450,959 of NC_081289.1, read as the reverse complement.
TTGAAAATGAGCACTAAATCTAACTTCTTGCCTCATCATTAGATGTAGTAGCAGTTTTAGCTGCACTGGGCTTGCATTCTTTAAAACAAATGGAATTCAAACTTGGTTTCATGTTAGAAATGAAAATGGAAAAATAAGTGGTTTACTACTCAAATGCATTTCCATACTGCAGAAGCAGGGGGAGGTGGAATGTACATTTATGGCATACATGGGTCTTTTATATGGTCTTTTTACTTGGGCAAAATAATTCTATAGCTACGCCATTTTTGTGTATGATAGAGATGTTGAAAAATGAGTTGTGGCAAAAGAACAGTGATTCTCAAGTAATCTTTTTTTCTTACATTCTCACATAGTGTTTTTTTCTTCAATAATACTTGTTTTCCATGTATTATTTCACAATCTGTTACTGGGGATTATTGTGCTGGTTTTACCATCGTTATAATGGTTTTAAATGTCATGTCTGTCATGTACATACAGGGTTTGGATGTCAGATTATGAATGTTCTTGAGTAAAGCACAGTCCTTGGCTTTTACATGGACACGTACGCGTGCATGCGCACACACACACAGCATCTCTGTTGGGTGAATATGGTTTATCCTATCACTAGTTTGTACTGAATTTTCATCTCCAGTCAGTGAGCATGTCTTCATCAGTAGTGTCACTGAGCACTATGGACTTGGATTATGCTCTTCTATTTCCAATTGCTGTAATTTGATGGGAGCAAGCCAGGGGATGTCTCAAATTCTTTTAGATATGCTGGTAATTTTGCGTCCTCTGGTAAAGTACACTTTCATCCCTTCTCCTTGAATATATACAGTCTTGCACAGCATGTATACAAGCTTGCACACTACAGGAGGAAGGGGTAAGGGGGAGATTTCCAATTTTTTTGCCATTATTTTGGTAGCAGCCTTACACAGCACATGGCTAATAACTATGGGCAATGTATAGGTTACAGGATTGTAGTACATTTCATGTTTGTTTTGAGTAAGTAGCACTATCTGGTGGAGGTGCAGGTTGGATTTAGCTTGCTGCTGGAATTGGGTACAGCAGATGGACATTTAACTGCTAGATCACATCTGTTGTAGGATCACAGAGCATCTTGAGTTGCAGGTGACCCACACGAATCATCAAAGTCCAACTCTTGGCCCTGCACAGGACAACTGCAAGAATCACACTGTGTACCTTGAGAGTGTTGTCCAAATGCTTCTTGAACTCTTGTTAAGCTTAATGCCATGACAACTGCCCTGGGAGTCTGTTCCTGTCCCCAGGATCCACTGAGTGAAAAACCTTTTCCTATAAACCGTAGGTACAGTTTTAGGGGAGTAGCCTGATGGACTTGTTGGTTGTTCTACAAGTCCGTAGAAGACAAGGAGGCTCAAAGAGAAATCCAGAAATAGCACTTAGAGAGTGCGCATTTTACTATTAGAACCAATGCTGGTGTTTATGTTTTGTTTTTTAGGAGCAGTGACAGATATAATGTATTTATAATTGCTAGCACTGAAAGTCAAACTGAAATAATGTGCTAATTTTGTTTTTAAGATGCTGCAACTCATGCAAATGGAGAAAGCAAGTGGTCGTTCCTGTTCAGTTTGACAGATCTGAAATCAATCAAACAAAACAAAGAAGGCATGGGATGGTCTTATTTGGTATTCTGTCTGAAGGATGATGTGAAGCTTCCAGCTCTTCACTTTCATCATGGAGATAGCAAATCATTGATTAAATGTATTGAAAAGCATGTTGCACTGAATGAGTAAGTATCAGACCGCTCTTAGTTCTGTAAAATACAGATGACTTGGTTTACTTAAATCATGTAATGAATTTCAGATTCATACTTCCTGATTGTTATTCCCTTGCTTTTTTTATTAGTAGAAATAGTTTTTGAGGTGACTGAAACTGTGGTTTCACATAGGCATTTGGAATGTAAACTGAAGTTTAAAACTTGGATTGATTTACGAAGTATTTTAGAATCCTAAGTGTTATTAGCTCCAGATGCCTCACTTGCTCCCTCTAGTGGGTGCAGAAGCTTCTTATGAACATGCTGTGTAAAAGTTTACTCCTTCATGAGCTACTTCTATAAAATGGGATAATTTGTTACAATTTGAGATTGTCTCCTTTGTGCAAAATTTGCATGACTACTTACGTGAGTGTGCAAGGTAATTTATAGTACTGTCAACTAAATAAATTGGTATATAAATATTTTCCCCCACAGTTCTGTTCCTCTGTAATTTCTTGCCTGGTCAGTGTTTCACTCTTGATCTTTACTGCACAAATCAGCTTTCTGAGTGTAAATATATTTAAGACCCTATCATTCTGTTAAATACTTTGGAGTTGTGTAATTATATTGTGTTACCTCCAAGAGTTTTACTAGGATAAAAACCTTCTCTATCAGCATGGCATAAGTGCAAAATAATGTAAAATTTTCATCTCTCACCATGTAGGCATAAGTATAATTTAAGAAGCCAACAGGTAAACAAGGTTAGATAGAATATGAAGAAATAAATGTGATGTCACATGTATACCTGCAACAACTGTAATATCAGTGCAATATGTTTTCAAAAGAGTTTTGCTATTGTCACTTGCAACACAATAGTCTGATGACAGATTTGAAGGTGGATAGTGAAATGGCTGTAGTAATCCTTACAGAGGTCTCTTCTTACATTGGTAGCATCACTGAGGTCAGACATGCCTTCTACTAGTAGGGCAGGCTGATGCTGAGAAACACTGAGGAAGATTTTGCTGGAGAAAAGTCAGTAGGACATGAGTGGTGTATATTTATTGAACTGATTTGTGAAAGGCTTTGACAGTTCCACAACATGGTGTTGGAGTTTGGGATAGTCAGAAGTTTTCAACTTGGAGAAGGTAGCATGGTCAGTGTGTCCAGTTTGTGGAATGGTACTGTCTGTAGCATTCTATGTGAGCTTTGTAAGGGAAAAAGTCAGGAAGACCAAAGGAGAGGCTAATAGGGGGGACAAAATGAACTTGTAAATAGGAATATTCTCTGTACAATTGTAGATTAGAAAATCCAGAATAACAACTTCATCTTAAATCCTGAGGGTTTTTTTCTCTAGGTTGCCTTCATTAAGTACCTTTTAATTTTGTTTCATAATTTCCCAGTCTCTTCAGGCATAGGGAAACATTGTTGTCCTGCCATCTCCCTCCTTCCTTCCCTCCCTCCCACCCTTCTTTTTTCCCCAAGGAAACTATTCCTTTTTGAGCATACTGCTGTGTTTGCTTATTTGTGGATACCATCTGATGAGCTGCTGGTAAGCTGGGGCAGGTTTTGGGAGCAACTGATAGCAAACACACTGGAAAAAGATCTGTGTTCTATGGTGAGTCACAGTTATATCTTGAGTTATATAACTCATATAACTGAGTTATATGGTGAGAGCCTTATATGAGATCTGTGTAATCTGTTGCCTGT